>NC_134358.1:58473507-58671007 GCF_048569485.1 Anomaloglossus baeobatrachus
CACTTTACTTACAAGTTGATCATGTCAGCTGTCTCATAGACGCTGCCATGATCAAGCCTGGACTTAGTGGCGGCGATCCGCTGCCATTAACTTTTTGTATTACTATGACTGCCACTGCATCACGGCAGCAGGAAGAGCTGGGGACACACCGGTACTACCGCATAATGGATGCGACAGTCCCGGGGCAGCTGCGGCTGATATTCTCGGCTGTGGGAGGGGGAGTGAGGCGAGGGACATTAACCCTGCCCCTCTCCCTCCCCAGTCTGAGAATACCGGGCCGCCGCTGTGTGCTTACCTCGGCTGGATGGTAAATATACAGCGGAGTCCACGTGTTTTGTTTTCTATATTTCCGTTTGATGTCTATGTGTGTTCTATATGTCTATGTCTGTGTTCTGTGTCTGTGATGTCTGTGTCTGTGATGTCTGTGTCTGTGATGTCTGTGTGTGTCTGTGATCTGTGTGTGTGTTTAATCAGCTGCGCTTCCTCTTCCTATCATAATGACATCACTTCCCTGCAAAACCGCAGGCAAGCGATGTACATTACCGCAGGTAAACCGCAAAATACCGCAGGGAATAACGCAGGAAAACGCAGCGAACTGCACAGAATTTGCTGCCTGCGTTATTCCCTGTGGAATTTCACGATTACATTGGAGTCAATGTAGTGAAATCCTGCAGCGATGTGCGGAAAAGAAGTGACATGCAATTGTTTTTGCTGCGGAAATCCCACAGCAAAACATGCAGCTATCAAATTCCGCTTAGTGCGCACAGCATAGGTTTTGCTGGTGAATCACTGCAGAGATGTTATGAACATTTTCTGCAGCGAAACATGCAGCAAAACCGCAGGAAATCCGCGGCAAAAAACGGTAAGTGCGCACAGGGCCTAACTGTGTGTCTTCACAAATATTACTATTATTAATAAAGTTTTGTATACAATTTTTTCAAACAAAAAGACTTGTGTCCATTTGGAAAGTCATTTGTGGTTTAATTGGTAACCAGTGATCAAATGTAGGTTATAGTGACAAATTTGGGATCATGGTTTAAAAATAATAGAACTTATGATAATATGGATCCTATTCAATTAATGGTGTAATAGATAGATAGATATATCATAGATAGATAGAGATAGATAGAGAGATAGATAGAAAGATAAGAGATACCGTAAATATATAGCTATAGATAATTTTATATATATATATATATATATATATATATATATATATATATATATATATACAGTTAGGTCCAGAAATATTTGGACAGTGACACAATTTTCGCGAGTTGGGCTCTGCATGCCACCACATTGGATTTGAAATGAAACCTCTACAACAGAATTCAAGTGCAGATAGTAACGTTTAATTTGAAGGTTTGAACAAAAATATCTGATAGAAATTGTAGGAATTGTACACATTTCTTTACAAACACTCCACATTTTAGGAGGTCAAAAGTAATTGGACAAATAAACCAAACCCAAACAAAATATTTTTATTTTCAATATTTTGTTGCGAATCCTTTGGAGGCAATCACTGCCTTAAGTCTGGAACCCATGGACATCACCAAACGCTGGGTTTCCTTCTTCTTAATGCTTTGCCAGGCCTTTACAGCCGCAGCCTTCAGGTCTTGCTTGTTTGTGGGTCTTTCCGTCTTAAGTCTGGATTTGAGCAAGTGAAATGCATGCTCAATTGGGTTAAGATCTGGTGATTGACTTGGCCATTGCAGAATGTTCCACTTTTTAGCACTCATGAACTCCTGGGTAGCTTTGGCTGTATGCTTGGGGTCATTGTCCATCTGTACTATGAAGCGCCGTCCGATCAACTTTGCAGCATTTGGCTGAATCTGGGCTGAAAGTATATCCCGGTACACTTCAGAATTCATCCGGCTACTCTTGTCTGCTGTTATGTCATCAATAAACACAAGTGACCCAGTGCCATTGAAAGCCATGCATGCCCATGCCATTACATTGCCTCCACCATGTTTTACAGAGGATGTGGTGTGCCTTGGATCATGTGCCGTTCCCTTTCTTCTCCAAACTGTTTTCTTCCCATCATTCTGGTACAGGTTGATCTTTGTCTCATCTGTCCATAGAATACTTTTTCAGAACTGAGCTGGCTTCATGAGGTGTTTTTCAGCAAATTTAACTCTGGCCTGTCTATTTTTGGAATTGATGAACGGTTTGCATCTAGATGTGAACCCTTTGTATTTACTTTTATGGAGTCTTCTCTTTACTGTTGACTTAGAGACAGATACACCTACTTCACTGAGAGTGTTCTGGACTTCAGTTGATGTTGTGAACGGGTTCTTCTTCACCAAAGAAAGTATGCGGCGATCATCCACCACTGTTGTCATCCATGGACGCCCAGGCCTTTTTGAGTTTCCAAGCTCACCAGTCAATTCCTTTTTTCTCAGAATGTACCCGACTGTTGATTTTGCTACTCCAAGCATGTCTGCTATCTCTCTGATGGATTTTTTCTTTTTTTTCAGCCTCAGGATGTTCTGCTTCACCTCAATTGAGAGTTCCTTAGACCGCATGTTGTCTGGTCACAGCAACAGCTTCCAAATGCAAAACCACACACCTGTAATCAACCCCAGACCTTGTAACTACTTCATTGATTACAGGTTAACGAGGGAGACACCTTCAGAGTTAATTGCAGCCCTTAGAGTCCCTTGTCCAATTACTTTTGGTCCCTTGAAAAAGAGGAGGCCATGCATTACAGAGCTATGATTCCTAAACCCTTTCTCCGATTTGGATGTGAAAACTCTCATATTGCAGCTGGGAGTGTGCACTTTCAGCCCATATTATATATATAATTGTATTTCTGAACATGTTTTTGTAAACAGTTAAAATAACAAAACTTGTGTCACTGTCCAAATATTTCTGGACCTAACTGTATATATATGTATATATATATATATATATATATATATATATATACATATATATATATATATATATATGTATATGTATATATATATATATATATATATATATATATATATATATATATAATATGGATACATATATACATAACTGGATACATTTATAGGTGATAGATATATAGATAGATGATAAAGAGATAGAGATACAGATAGATAGATAGCTAATTGCTAAAAATAAAGGAAGAGCAACAACAGGACGGAGTGGGTGCAATACCTCCCTTACAAAAAACAAACCATTCAACTTAAGATTAAATGGAGGCAATACACCAAGCAGTATGGCAAAATATCCACAGTGATTTATTAGCCCATAGTGGCAATGTTTCAGTTATCAAGTGTAAAAAAAAAGTTCACACTTCGGAACGTTTCTATCACGCCGTTTGATGCCAGCTGACAAGTCACAGCTAACGTTCACACGCATAAATCGTTACCCTGATTGCCAATGAACCAGGGCAATCAGGAAGAGCCAGGCAAAAAAAAAGATTTGGCTCATATTATGTGATGCACCTCTTCTGGGAGTGGCTGCAGGCTGCTATTTTAGACTGAAGAGGATCAAATAACCATGGACCTTCCGAGCCTGATAATATGATCCCCCAGATTTACCTTGGCTGACTATCAAAAATAGGGGGAACCCCATATCATTTTTTTCAATTATTTATTTATTTTTTTTGGTTAAGGATGTGCTCACACTGGCATATAACCAGCATGTAATCTGATGTTTTATCGGGCAGCACTCTGCTCAATATTATAATATGGAAAAATACCAATCAGCGATTTTTTTTCTCATAACACTCAGTTCACGCTCATATACAGATAGCCACAGATGGTCAAAACGGAATATACAACATGTGCTTTTTTAAAAAAGACACGTGAAGGGGGCCTAAGACTGGCATTTCAGTTCCAGTTCTCTGTACATTTTTAGGAAAAGAGAAACAAAAAAATGGGGAAAATGCATTAATTACAATCTAAGTGCAAGTTGAAGCAGATGAGCCCCATTTACATTATTGGGGTCCCAATTGATTTCTATATTTTGTGTTTTTTTAATGGAACGAAAAATGCAGCCTGTAGGATATATTCTACAGGACAAAAAATAGTGAAAGTAGATGGAGCCCATAGTCAACAGGTCCATCTGCGTCACTTTGCATTCACTTATGGTATACAAATTATTTTGAGAACATTTTTTTCTCTTATTTTTTCCAAAAAAGCTCAAAACAAAAAAAAAATATCAACAGAGCCTAATAAATGTGTAGTTTGTTTATAATTATCTAATGAGTCATGGTGAAACAGTGACAATATGAGTAACACAAAAGCTACTTTCTACAATTACCCACTAGAGCCCCCAGTGGTAGTCTTATGTAATTGCAATGTAGTATAATCTAGTTCTTTAATTCACGTTTGTTTTTTTCCTAGATAAAAACATAACTCGAGTAACATGTGATACATTTCTGAATATCCCAATGTGCTTATTTATTTGGGACATATTAAATAAATAGACATTACCAAAATGAATGAAGAACATCTTAGGGGCACTACTGAAGTTATAGTCTACACTTATATAATCTAATTTACCAGTTTCTTATAAAATTCTAATGATAAATGTGAAAATTTCAAGAAATAAGATAATCTCTATACGGCACTACCACCTATGTTTAATCTATGTCTGGGAAACAAAAGACACCCTGGGCCTGACTCATTTTTGCATTTGTGCCTGTTTTTGTCATGTAACATGCATGACGAACGCGTTCCAACCAACCGAGGTCAGGCGCACAATAAAAAACACACCTAAAAACACCACAGACAAGGAGAGAACACCGGGGACACAATAACAATGGTAGACCTTGGCACTAGTGAGTGGGTAGAAGGACACCTCCTAACCTCAGCTGAGCTGTCCCTACTCTCCTAGCCAGTCCTTATACAGTCTCTGCAATTGTTGCCGAGCACAAGACTGAGACCCTTGGAGACCATATAGAAGCCCTGACTAGTGAGAGGTGGGTGAAGTTAACTAAACCCACTGCTGAACTTAAGAGACAAAACGGTAGGAGAGACAAACAGGGGATATACAACCAAAAATGGATAGGATACAATTTCTGGAAGATCCACAGCAGCACCTTCCACCAAGGCGACTTTAATACAAAAGGCTTTGTATAGTCTGCAAAGCTTGCTGGGAGACCAGGCTATTTAAGCACAATTGGGTTTGTCTACAAAGCAGGTGCAGCTGACTTTAACTGCAGGAGAGCTGTAGAGAAAAACTGACATTTAACTTCCTCAGTAGCAAAGGAAATGAAACAACATTTAAATGCAGAGTCCCAGATAGCGATAAGGGGCTCCAGTCCTCACGCTGCCACTAGTGTCCAAAAACAAGGAGACAACCGTCACAGTTTTAGTCTAGTTTTCATGTTTTAACCTTTTTTGATTTGTCCCCCAATTTTTCTTTTCATTTTTTTTAAGTCTATTATACATATAATAAAAATAATAAATAAATAATAATTAAATAAATATGCATTTATTTTTTGGTTTTATGTCTGCCATTGTGGGCATGATATTTTGATATTTGTATCCCAGATTCATGAATTGTGAATTGGAGAAATTTTGCGTAATGTGTTCCACTTCCGTCTGGAATGATTTTTTTTGTATGGACACATTTCAGAGTTCTGTGTTACATTTTACCAGATCATATGACGTTTTGTTCTGAAAAGGTGTACAAAAGGTTAAAAACGGAAATGAAGAACTTTTTTTTTTTTTTTACGCAATTGTCAAGAACCCCACATGCCGGTATTGAGAATGGGGTGAAAAAAAAAGTAAAAACAAAATACCATTAGACAAAAAAGAAAAGTGACTTAACTCCTCCACAAGTGATGCATCCGGCACACTATAGGCTGCTTTACACACATCGACATCGCTACCGATCTCGTTAGCGATGTGACATGCCCAGATCGTTGTTACGATTTGCCGAGATCGCTCACAGATCGTTTTGTAGCGGTCACATATACACATCTCACAAACAACACTACTTTGTTCAGCGATATGTTGTCGTTGATGACGGATGCACTAACAATGTTGTTCGTCGTTGGCAGGGTGTCAAATGTAGCAATATGTCTGCTGCGTTCCAAACAACGAACAATATTTTGAAACTGAACGACATGTCAACAATCAACAATTTTTACCCTATTTGCGATTGTTCGGAGTCGCACGTAGGTGTCACATGCAATGACGTCGCTAACGATGATGGAAGTGCGTCATTAAAACCGTGACCCCGACGACATATCATCAGATAAATCGTAGCGTGTAAAGCGGCCTTAAGTCTGTCCATGTGTCATCCGGCATTTTCCACGGTTCATGTACTTGCAGAGGTTTCACAATTGAGTGTCGCTATGTTATAAATAACAGGATGAAAAATCTATCACACAACCTTTTCATCGTGACACAGGCAAGCTGTTAGGTCCATGGTAATTAACACATAGCTGAAATATTTTCACTGGTCCCATGGGAATAATTTACCAATCCCTAAGTGAATGGACATTGTCTTGGTGGGATGGATGAGCCTTCTCGTAGACTAATAGAAAGAAGAATGAACTTTTATTCTATATGTTCTATGAAAGCTCAGATTCTTAACCTCATGGGCATCGACACCTCAACTAATGAGGTGATTAATTACCATTTATGAATTGCATATGGCTTTTGTCTGTAGAAAGCGAAAACTCATTTACCAATATGAAACTATTGAGTAGGAACATAGAACATATTAAATGTGCTCACGTTCTTGCTTACATTTTTAGATCCCAGCCAAGGAAGATAATTCTGCAATTTGCTTGCACTAGAGAATGTTGTATTGAGGGAAAAACCTCCTTCAGGCAATAGCAGACATTAAGATTTTGTCATTATCATGAGTAATGAGATTCCCTATGCAGAGGATGATGCATATTATTTAATTTGGTCCGTGCATGCAAACCTTTTTAATCCAGCATTATTACAAAAGGTGGTGTTGGATTTAGAATTTGGAGGGTTTTTTGACACCTTTTTCTGTTTTTTATTTATTTTTAGATAAGCACATCATCTAAAATGTCTATCTTACACTAAATACACATTTGTCCATATGGTAGAAGGTGTCATAGTTCTGATTTGTGGTGTGCTCTCCTGCAGAGCCGGTGCTTTGTTGTTGTTTGTGCACCGGTGGATGGATTTTTCCCAACCTCGGGTCCTGCATTTGTGCTGGGAGGAGTCTGTTCACAGGTACCGCATTCCAGGTGATTTCTCTGCTTCATTAGGAAGCAATCTCACCCGGAACGCCGCCAGTTGTTGTTCCTATTCTGCAGTAAGTGCTTCTGCCTCCCGTAGTGTACAGTTCAGATCTTATCTCTCAAACCCGGATCTAAAGACCCTGTCACACACAGAGATAAATCTGTGGCAGATCTGTGGTTGCAGTGAAATTGTGGACTATCAGTGCCAGGTTTGTGGCTGTGTACAAATGGAACAATATGTCCATGATTTCACTGCAACCACAGATCTGCCAAAAATGTATCTGTGTGTGTGATGGGGCCTTTAGCTACAATTCTCCGCCAATTCCCCTTACTCAGACATTACCTCCTGGCTCCTGACCTCCGACTCGTACCCTGACCTTGGCTCTGCTTTCTAACTGTGTTCCATATGTGACTTCCTGGCTCCTGACCTCCAGCTAGTACCCCGATCTTGGCTCTGCTTTCTCCCTGTGTTCCTTACGTGACCTCTTGGCTCCTGACCCCCAGCTTGTTTGACTTCTCCTCTATTGACTACTTGCTAGTTGTATCTAGTGACACCTAGTGATTGAGCATTACAGAAGGATAGGGAACCCACTATATAGATAATCTTGAAAATATCAGATTAGTAGTTACCTGCTTAGCATTTTCCTTGCATGCAGTTGATCAGTAGGTAGGTAATGATTAGTGATGGGCGAATAGTGAAATATTTAGGTTCGGATTATTCTTTCCAAATAAATATAATAAAATATAATATAATAATAATAGTACTATTCCAGTATTCATTGCGAATAGCAAGCCTAATGCAAGTCAATGGAAATGCGAGCATTTTTCTTGGAAATCTTCAAGAAAATTGCTCAGGTTCCTGATTGAATTGCATTAGGTTTGTAATTTGTGATGAACACTGGAATAGTACTCGTCATTTGGTAAAAATACTCCGAACCCAAATATTTCACTATCCGCACATCACCAATAATGATATTTCAAAAGCCCTTGTAGAAAGTCCATCAACATTAATTGGCTAGCCACCAAAAAACCTTTATATCTTTGAACATTGAAAAATATCAGCTTACCACTGGTGGTAAACCCAAGGAAGTATCACTTCAATAGTGTCTTGAAGACACACAATCATGAGATAATGATCGTGTAGTTAGAAGTCATTGGGATACCTAATCTTCTTGTATCTTCAGAGCCACTTCGAGTAAAATAAAAAATATGGGAAATCAAACTATAGAAATTGGGAAGCAAAAACTAATATAGTTTAAAGAGTTTGTCCAAAGTTTTCAGGTATCTGGCTATTGATTATTTCCAACAGTCTCCTCTTGATATGGAGTAGGATGGTGATGCGTCTGCTCAGCACTAGCGATTGAACCCCCTATGATCAGTAAGTGTTTTATTATCTAGGGGAAGGTTAAAATCACCTTGGACAAATCCTTTTAATTGGTAATATAAGTGATGTATTAATAAGAATGCACTAAAATAATTTACTGCAAACTAAGATAATTTCGTAGCTGAACCATATTTTCTATTAACCCCTTCACTAGAGATGAGTGGTTCCGTCAAGGCTCGGTTTGCCGGTAGCAAACAAATCTAGCTGTACACGGTTGAGCTTGACCCAAACTACGGATCAAGTGACTGATTGGCAGTTTAAGTCTCTGCCCACTTGCAGCCAGCCATAGGCAGATCATTTACGGGGGAAGGTGGGAGGGCTTCTTCAAACTGTTTTTTTTTTTGTTGCTCACTGCATCTGAGCACGCTGTTGTTACCCCCAGGTTTATTTATACATTTCTTATTGCCCCACAGACAAAATCTAATTGCAGTTTTTGTTATTTCAGTATGAAAAAAGCAAGGGAGTATTTATTATGGGTGTTTAACAGATCCTAATAAGATGGGCCTTTTTTTGGTAAACAGGGGGATCAAGCTTGAAGGAAGACTGGGAGAAGAATATGTCATAATATCTATCTAAATGCTTCTCCAAATGTTATATATTCATTACCCCGATTTTGGAGTGGGTGGAGAACGGATCTTGAAGGTTCCGTTCTCATCAGGTCAATTGTCAGTTTGCCTGAAGCTACTCCCTGACCTAGGGTCCACGTACCCCGTCGTGCCCTGGTCCCAGCCTGGTGATGGTGCAAGGCCGCCAGCTGTCCTCCTCAACAGTTCCGTCCCCCTTGCCACGATCACCTGCGACCGGGGTCCAGCTCCTACTAGGCCCAGACCACCATCTGCCACCTAGTTGCTTCCAAGGAGTCCTGCTCCTGACCTCCTCTCTCCTTCACCTCCAAACTAGTTTTCCTCTTCAACTGACTGACACTCCTGACCGCCCCTTAACCAACCCCCCAAGTGGGCGACCCTATTCCACTCAGGCCGTCCACTGGTGTGTCTGGTGGGTGTGGTGCAGAGCGTACCTAGGACTTTGATTGACTGATGTTGGCAACACCATTAGTTGGGGACCCATAACCAAGGAGGAGGTGGATATTGCGCAGAAGGGTAGATTGCACAATACCCTGTGACGACCTGATAGGCCAGAGCGTCACAGATGCATCTCTTATCAAGGTCCATGGTGTTGTTTAACTCCAATATTTATTTTACCACCAGTTTATTGTTGCTGTGATTAGGTGGCTCCTTGCACTGATCCAACTCTGCCCACTTCTGTGATTCGCAGAAACAATGAGGAACCTGTGGAAAAGAAAGCGCAATAGGGTCTTACCCTGACAAACAGGGGGTGGAAGAAGGGTAATCCTACTCACCAATCAGGGTTGTGACAGGCACAACTCCTGTAACAGCATAGGTATGGATCAAAGGCAGCAGTACCCCAAGCGGCTGATAGCAGAGAGAAATAGTAGAACGGGGCTTTAATGAACCGCACCAGAGATCACAGATGTAATCTTGGATTAATGTAAACTTTTATTTTGGCACAGGTCTACGCGTTTCAGGAGGCTCAGCTCCCTTCCTCAGGACCAGCAGGCACAAGATACATCAAAACTCAAAAAAAAGATTTGATGTATCTTGTGCCTGCTGGTCCTGAGGAAGGGAGCTGAGCCTCCTGAAATGCGTAGACCTGTGCAAAAAAAAAAAAATTTACATTAATCCAAGATTACATCTGTGATCTCTGGCGCGGTTCATTAAAGCCCCGTTCTACTATTTCTCTCTGCACTTCTGTGATTAGCAGATCACTATCTATAGACAATGTATATAGAGAGACTGGTGTGGGCAGGACAGCTTTCTCAGCACTGCTGTATTGCTAAAGCTAAAAACTTTGATTGTGTCAGAACTGCTACAGCCAGTAATCTAAGTGATACATGGTTGGATTCAGAATCTCATTCCCTACAACATGCTTCTCTCAGATAAGGTACCAAAAACCTGCTGACAGATTCCCTTTAAAAGAAGGATCTTCTGTAAGCTTTAACGTCTGGAAGACAAAAATCTCTGATGGGTCTTCTATGGCTTTAACAATCAAGCCCCTTGAGTTGTACTGTAGTTTCACAGATTGCTGATCCCTGGAAAATAAAAAAAGATAAAGGCCTGTAGTCTGATTTGTAAGAATTCTGATGAGTAATTTGTAAATTGGCTGCAGAATGTTCTCTTATCTGATTTTTTGTGACTTTCTTTTCAGCCATTACATTTTATTTCTCAGTCTATACCGCTGAGTTCCACTTTTTATTCTTGTTGTTAGGAACAAGTTGTACTTTCTTTTGGCAGTATGCTGAAATATTTTTGCTATTACATTTTGTACATAATGAAATGTAAAAAAATAAGGAGAAATTACCTTAATAGATCTTTATTTTATACATTTAATATTTCTTCCATAGCTATAGTAGATTAATGAAAGTTTCCAACATCAATGTTGATAAGCTGATTTTTTTCTAGAAAACATCAAATAATTAAGTGCATCTGATATTTCTTTATGGTGAAATTGGAAAACTGCATATAATCATAAGGATTTGTCTTCTGAGAAATGGAACAAACTTTTTAGTAGCAATGATGACAAGACAATTACAACAACCTGTACAAGCTCCTAAAGCCTAAATACAATCACAGACACATCATTTATTGGTCATGTGTGGGCCCCGCCATTTGAGGTCCCCCAGTCTCCAGCATCCATTTCCTAATGCAGAGCTGTATCTAGGTTTTCCAGCACCTGGGGCACGAATTCAGTTTGGCGCCCCCCCCCCCTCCCGGGCAGTTTGGGTGGTAGTCATGTGACCAATAAATCATACGTGATTTGCTCACCTAAGCGGGCTTCACATGGTACGATCTATTGTGCGATTGCACGAGCGATCGTACCCGCCCCTGTTGTTTGTGCGTCACGGGCAACTAGTGGTCCGTGGCGCACAAAGTCTTTAAACTGCCGTCACACATACTTACCTGCTGAGTGACCTCGCTGTGGGCGGAAAACATCCACTTCCTGAAGGGGGAGGGACGTTCAGCGTCACAGCGACGTCACACAGCGGCCAGCTAATAGAAGCAGAGGGGCGGAGATGAGCGGGACGTAAACATCCTGCCCACCTCGTTCCTTCCGCATTGCCAGCGGGAGCCGCGGGATGCAGGTAAGCTTTGTTCATCGTTCCCGGGGTGTCACACCGAGCGATGTGTGCTACCCCGGGTAAGATGAACAACCGACGCAAAGTAGAATAAGCGATTTTTTAAAAAATGATCGACCTGTACACGATTTGCGATTCGTAACCGATTTGCGATCGTTTACAGACGCTCATAGGTGTCACACGGGACGACGTCGCAAGCAATGCCAGATGTGTGTCATGAAAACCGTGACCCCAACGACATATCGCACGATAGATCGTCTCGTGTGACGCCCGCACTAGTCAGTATGATAAATAAACATTTACATTCAGGTACCTTTTAGATGACATTGTCTCTGAGTCGTTTCTTTCTATTCTTCATCTTGTCCTGACGCCATGATGACTTTTCATATTCACATCTCGTCTCTGCAGATTTCCATCTTCTCTGGTCTTCTGCAGCACATCCCATCACGATGCCCCTAAAACTAGCAGAACAATTATAATACTTCTATTTAAAAAAATATCTGCCCTACACTGCACCCCAGAATAAATAATGGCCCCTCACTGTGTACTCTGCACAAAATATGATCCACAGTGTCCATCTTAGGATACATGCCCCACACACTACGCTCTCCTTTCCATACTGAGCCCACTCTTCACATCATCCTTTACACTGTGTCCTCCTATACTGCCCAGTCTTTATACTGTGCTCTCTCACTACACACCCATCCTCACTATGGCCTCATACTTTTCCCACAAGCTATGCCCTCTACATACTGCCCCACCCACCAATACCCAGTCTCTATTCCGTGCCCTTACATTTTTCTCATCCCTTACTGTCTCCTCACTACCTCCTTTGTGTCCATATACTTTTCCCCCCTCACTCCCCATACCATGTCACTCTTTATTCTGTGTCCTCAAAATTTCTTTCCCGTTTGCTCTACATTCCCCCAATCGCTCCATATATGATGTCTGTATACATTCCCCCCTCACCCTCGCTGCCTATACTATGTCTGTATACATCACCTCTCACTCTCTTTCCCCCCATACATCACCCCTCACCCCCTATACTATGTCTGTATATATCACCCCCTATACTATGGCTGTATACATCACCCTTCAACCTCCCTCACTATGCTATATCTGTATACATTACCTCTCACCCTCTCTCCCTATGCTATGTCTGTATACATCACCCCTCATCCTCTCTCTCTATACTATGTCTGTATACATCACCCCTCATCCTCTCTCTCCCCATACTGTGTCTAAAGATACTTCCCCTTCCTCTGTTCACACCATACTGTGTCCACAGATAGTTCTCTCCCCCATACTGTATCTATAGATACTGCCCCCTACCCACCCTCTGTCCCCCCTCGTAGTGTGTTCACAGATAGTTCCGTTTTCCCACCCTCTCTCCCCCATGCTGTGTATATAGATACTGCCCCTTCCCCATCCTGTCTCCCCATAGTGTGTCCACAGATAGTTCCCTCTCCCCATTCTCTCTCCCCCACACTGTGTCTACAAATACTGCCCCCTCCCCACCCTCTGCCCCCCATAGTGTTTCCACAGATAGTTCCCTCTCCCCACCCTCTGTCTCCCCATTTTGTGTCCATAGATACCTCGCCCCTCACCACATACTGTTCCTCCTCCATGTCTTCAGCTCCACACTGGAGCACTTATCACCGACGCTCTCTGCCGCCTCTGCACTGCGGCCCTGACTTCCGGGTCAGCAGTGTGATCAGCTGACCTGATCACATTACAGACATTTCTCTGACCCGGAAGTTATGGCTGCGGGCACCGCTCAATTGTCCTCGCGTCTGACAGATACAAGCAGGGTCGGACTGGGGTGTGAGGGGCCCACCAGGATAATTGACTCTAGTGGTCCACACTATAACTACTGTAAACGTTTTTATTACTTGTTAATTTTCGGCTTCTCTCAGTATAACATGCGCCTTTTAGCAAACTATACAGTGCGCAGAACAGACCTGTCCTGTGCCTGCAGATAGCACAGGATTTCTTGTAGCATTTTATTTATTGTAGTTAATAATGGAATCTATTATATACAGTCAGTCGCAGTTTTTCTTACTCACGGACATTCCTTGTCCTAGGAAAACCACTGAGTCCATCAGCCAAACAATATTCCCAGTGAAGCAGAATGTTATCCAGGATCTTCACATGGAAACATTTACTAAAATTAATCCACCTCAGCCCCCATCTATCTGAGAAATTCCCTATTAGGCCCTGTGCACACGCTGAGTTTTTTGATGCGGAAAAGCTGCAAAATTTGTTCATAACCTTTTTGCAGTCCTTCTCCAGCAAAATCTATGAGAAAATCAAAATGGTGTGTGCACACTGCGTTTTTTTTCTCTCCAGGTTTTGCTGCAGAATTTCTGTAGCAACAAGCAGCATGTCACTTAATTTCCGCAGGTACCTGCGTTTTTGGCATTAAATAATGGTTAAAAACCGCAGGGACCAACCCACGGAAAAAAACGCGGCAAATCTGCACCAAAAATGCAACAAACCGCGGAAAATCCGCATGCAGTTTTTGGTGCGGAATTTTGCCAGAGGGTGGGGAATTTTCTTAAGAAAATGCCATTTTCCAGTGCGCACAGAGCTTAAGAGTCAATATGTGGTGGTGTGACGCATCTCTATACACTCTTCCATGTGGAGACTCTGGTGAATTCTCTTCTCTTTCCACCTTCACACATTACATAATTATCAGTAAAGATCGGCTCCAGTGTCTGTACTGGATGTGATCATTCTGTGGGGACAGAGGCCTAGAAAAGCCGCACTATGAGTTCCAAACTAGTCTAACATGTTGGATAAACCCTTTACTAGTCCTCTGTATTCTGACAATGCTGCTCTATAGGCAGATCATGTATTTTCTTTTTTATATTTGTTTATATTGAGGCCCCTCCTGTACTATCATCACATATAGAGGCCCCCCTGAAGAGTAATTACAGTACATATGGCCTAAGATACTGACACTGGGGGTACAGGATAATAACACTGACACTGGTCGTACAGGATAATGACACTGACATTGAGGGTACAGGATAATGACACTGACGGTACAGGATAATGACACTGACACTGGGGGTACAGGATAATGACCCTGACACTGGTCGTACAGGATAATGACACTGACACTGGGGGTACAAGATAATGACACTGACATTGGGGGGTACAGGATAATGACACTGACACTGGGGATACAGGATAATGACACTGACACTGGGGGTACAGGATAATGACAATGACACTGGGGGTACAGGATAATGACACTGACACTGGAGGTACAGGATAATGACACTGACACTGGGGATACAGGATAATGACACTGACACTGGGGGTACAGGATAATGACACTGACACTGGGGATACAGGATAATGACACTGACACTGGGGGTACAGGATAATGACAATGACACTGGGGGTACAGGATAATGACACTGACACTGGGGATACAGGATAATGACCCTGACACTGGGGGTACAGGATAATGACACTGAAACTGAGGGTACAGGATAATGACACTGACACTGAGGGTACAGGATAATGACACTGACACTGGGGGTAAAGGATAATGACACTGACACTGGGGGTACAGGATAATGACACTGACACTGAGAGTACAGGATAATGACACTGACACTGGGGGTAAAGGATAATGACACTGACACTGGAGGTACAGGATAATGACACTGACACTGGGGGTACAGGATAATGACACTGACACTGGAGGTACAGGATAATGACACTGACACTGGGGGTAAAGGATAGTGACACTGACACTGGAGGTACAGGATAATGACACTGACACTGGGGGTACAGGATAATGACACTGACACTGGTCGTACAGGTTAATGACACTGACACTGGGGGTACAAGATAATGACACTGACATTGGGGGGTACAGGATAATGACACTGACACTGGGGATACAGGATAATGACACTGACACTGGGGGTAAAGGATAATGACACTAAAACTGGGGTTACAGGATAATGACAATGACACTGGGGGTACAGGATAATGACACTGACACTGGGGATACAGGATAATGACCCTGACACTGGGGGTACAGGATAATGACACTGACACTGAGGGTACAGGATAATGACACTGACACTGAGGGTACAGGATAATGACACTGACACTGGGGGTAAAGGATAATGACACTGACACTGGGGGTACAGGATAATGACACTGAAACTGAGGGTACAGGATAATGACACTGACACTGAGGGTACAGGATAATGACACTGACACTGGGGGTAAAGGATAATGACACTGACACTGGGGATACAGGATAATGACACTGACACTGGGGGTACAGGATAATGACACTGACACTGAGGGTAAAGGATAATGACACTGACACTGGAGGTACAGGATAATGACACTGACACTGGGGGTACAGGATAATGACACTGACACTGAGAGTACAGGATAATGACACTGACACTGGGGGTAAAGGATAATGACACTGACACTGGGGATACAGGATAATGACACTGACACTGAGAGTACAGGATAATGACACTGACACTGGGGGTAAAGGATAATGACACTGACACTGGAGGTACAGGATAATGACACTGACACTGGGGGTACAGGATAATGACACTGACACTGGAGGTACAGGATAATGACACTGACACTGGGGGTAAAGGATAATGACACTGACACTGGAGGTACAGGATAATGACACTGACACTGGGGGTACAGGATAATGACACTGACACTGAGGGTACAGGTTAATGATACTGACACTGGGGGTACAGGATAATGACACTGACAATGGGGGTAAAGGATAATGACACTGACACTGGAGGTACAGGATAATGACACTGACACTGGGGGTACAGGATAATGACACTGACACTGGAGGTACAGGATAATGACACTGACACTGATGGTACAGGATAATGACACTGACACTGGGGGTACAGGATAATGACACTGACACTGGGGGTACAGGATAATGACACTGACACTGGAGGTACAGGATAATGACACTGACACTGAGGGTACAGGATAATGACACTGACACTGAGGGTACAGGATAATGACACTGACACTGGGGGTACAGGATAATGACACTGACACTGGGGGTACAGGATAATGACACTGACACTGAGGGTACAGGATAATGACACTGACACTGGAGGTACAGGATAATGACACTGACACTGGAGGTACAGAATAATGACACTGACACTGAGGGTACAGGATAATGACACTGACACTGAGGGTACAGGATAATGACACTGACACTGGGGGTACAGGATAATGACACTGGAGGTACAGGATAATGACACTGACACTGGAGGTACAGGATAATGACACTGACACTGGGGGTACAGGATAATGACACTGACACTGAGGGTACAGGATAATGACACTGACACTGGAGGTACAGGATAATGACACTGACACTGGGGGTACAGGATAATGACACTGACACTGAGGGTACAGGATAATGACACTGACACTGAGGGTACAGGATAATGACACTGACACTGGGGGTAAAGGATAATGACACTGACACTGGGGGTACAGGATAATGACACTGACACTGGGGGTACAGGATAATGACACTGACACTGGGGGTACAGGATAATGACACTGAAACTGGGGGTACAGGATAATGACACTGACACTGGAGGTACAGGATAATGACACTGACACTGGAGGTACAGGATAATGACACTGACACTGGAGGTACAGGATAATGACACTGACACTGGAGGTACAGGATAATGACACTGACACTGGGGATACAGGATAATGACACTGACACTGGGGGTACACGATAATGACACTGGAGGTACAGGATAATGACACTGACACTGGATGTACAGGATAATGACACTGGAGGTACAGGATAATGACACTGACACTGGAGGTACAGGATAATGACACTGACACTGGGGGTACAGGATAATGACACTGAAACTGGGGGTACAGGATAATGACACTGACACTGGGGGTACAGGATATTGACACTGACACTGGGGGTACAGGATAATGATACTGACACTGGGGGTACAGGATAATGACACTGACACTGAGGGTAAAGGATAATGACACTGACACTGGGGGTAAAGGATAATGACACTGACACTGGGGGTACAGGATAATGATGCTGACACTGAGGGTACAGGATAATGACACTGACACTGAGGGTACAGGATAATGACACTGACACTGGGGATACAGGATAAGGACACTGACACTGGGGGGTACAGGATAATGACACTGACACTGGGGGTACAGGATAATGACACTGACACTGGGGGTACAGGATAATGACACTGAAACTGGGGATACAGGATAATGACACTGACACAGGGGGTACAGGATAATGACACTGACACTGGGGGTACAGGATAATGACACTGACACTGGGGGTAAAGGATAATGACACTGACACTGGGGGTAAAGGATAATGACACTGACATTTGGGGGTACAGGATAATGACACTGACACTGGGGATACAGGATAATGACACTGACACTGGGGATACAGGATAATGACACTGACACTGGGGGTACAGGATAATGACACTGACACTGGGGGTAAAGGATAATGACACTGACATTTGGGGGTACAGGATAATGACACTGACACTGGGGATACAGGATAATGACACTGAAACTGGGGATACAGGATAATGACACTGACACTGGGGGGTACAGGATAATGACACTGACACTGGGGATACAGGATAATGACACTGAAACTGGGGATACAGGATAATGACACTGACACTGGGGGTACAGGATAATGACACTGACACTGGGGGTAAAGGATAATGACACTGACATTTGGGGGTACAGGATAATAACACTGACACTGGGGATACAGGATAATGACACTGAAACTGGGGATACAGGATAATGACACTGACACTGGGGGGTACAGGATAATGACACTGACACTGGGGATACAGGATAATGACACTGACACTGGGGGTACAGGATAATGACACTGACATTGGGGGGTACAGGATAATGACACTGACACTGGGGATACAGGATAATGACACTGAAAGTTGGGATACAGGATAATGACACTGACACTGGGGGTACAGGATAATGACACTGACACTGGGGGTATAGGATAATGACACTGACACTGGGGATACAGGATAATGACACTGACACTGGGGGTAAAGGATAATGACACTGACACTGGAGGTACAGGATAATGACACTGACACTGGGGGTAAAGGATAATGACACTGACATTGGGGGGTACAGGATAATGACACTGACACTGGGGATACAGGATAATGACACTGAAACTTGGGATACAGGATAATGACACTGACACTGGTGGTACAGGATAATGACACTGACACTGGGGATACAGGATAATGACACTGACACTGGGGGTAAAGGATAATGACACTGACACTGGAGGTACAGGATAATGACACTGACACTGGGAGTACAGGATAATGACACTGACACTGGGGGTAAAGGATAATGACACTGACATTGGGGGTTACAGGATAATGACACTGACACTGGGGATACAGGATAATGACACTGAAACTGGGGATACAGGATAATGACACTGACACTGGGGGTATAGGATAATGACACTGACACTGGGGGTATAGGATAATGACACTGACACTGGGGATACAGGATAATGACACTGACACTGGGGGTACAGGATAATGACACTGACACTGGGGGTATAGGATAATGACACTGGGCGTACAGGATAATGACACTGACACTGGGGGGTACAGGATAATGACACTGACACTGGGGGGTACAGGATAATGATGCTGACACTGGGGGTACAGCATAATGACGCTGGGGTACAGGATAATGACACTGACACTGGGGGTACAGGATAATGACACTGAGGGTACAGGATATTGACACTGACACTGGGGGTACAGGATAATGACACTGACACTGGGGGTACAGGATAATGACACTGACACTGGGGGTACAGGATAATGACACTGACACTGGGGGTACAGGCTAATGACGCCAACACTGGGGGTGCAAGATAATGATGCTGGGGGTACAGGATAATGACACTGAAACTGGGGATACAGGATAATGACACTGACACTGGGGGTATAGGATAATGACACTGACACTGGGGATACAGGATAATGATACTGACACTGGGGATACAGGATAATGACACTGACACTGGGGGTACAGGATAATGACACTGACACTGGGGGTACAGGATAATGACACTGACACTGGGGGTACAGGATAATGACACTGACACTGGGGGGTACAGGATAATGACACTGACACTGGGGGGTACAGGATAATGACACTGACACTGGGGGGTACAGGATAATGACACTGACACTGGGGGGTACAGGATAATGACACTGACACTGGGGGGTACAGGATAATGACACTGACACTGGGGGGTACAGGATAATGATGCTGACACTGGGGGTACAGCATAATGACGCTGGGGTACAGGATAATGACACTGACACTGGGGGTACAGGATAATGACACTGGGGGTACAGGATATTGACACTGACACTGGGGGTACAGGATAATGATACTAACACTGAGGGTACAGGATAATGACACTGACACTGGGGGTACAGGATAATGACACTGACACTGGGGGTACAGAATAATGACACTGACACTGGGGGTACAGGCTAATGACGCTAACACTGGGGGTACAAGATAATGACGCTGGGGGTACAGGATAATGACACTGACACTGGGGGTACAGGATAATGACACTGACACTGGGGGTACAGAATAATGACAATGACACTGGGGGTACAGTATAATGACACTGACACTGGGGGTACAGGCTAATGACGCTAACACTGGGGGTACAAGATAATGATGCTGGGGTTACAGGATAATGATGCTGGGTGTATAGGATAATGATACTAACACTGGGAGTACAGGATAATGACACTGACACTGGGAGTACAGGATAATGACACTGACACTGGGGGTACAGGATAATGACACTGACACTGGGGGTACAGGATAATGACACTGACACTGGGGGTAAAGGATAATGATACTAACACTGGGGGTACAGGATAATGACACTAACACTGGGGGTAAAGGATAATGATACTAACACTGGGGGTACAGGATAATGACACTGACACTGGGGGTACAGGATAATGACACTGACACTGGGGGTAAAGGATAATGACACTGACACTGGGGGTACAGGATAATGACACTGACACTGGGGGTAAAGGATAATGACACTGACACTGGGGGTAAAGGATAATGACACTGACACTGGGGGTACAGGATAATGACACTGACACTGGGGGTACAGGATAATAACACTGACACTGGGGGTAAAGGATAATGACACTGACACTGGGGGTAAAGGATAATGATACTAACACTGAGGGTACAGGATAATGAGAAGGAGTTACATACAAAATACATATACAAGTTACAATAAATTGACTAGTACAGTGGGAAGAGGACCCTGCCCTTGCAGGCCTACATTCTATAGGATAATGGGGAGGAGACGATAGGTGAGGTGATAGCTCTGATGGTAGTGAGGTGCTGGGGTCATTGGAGACTTTAGGCATTTCTGAACAGATGAGTTTCCAATTGCAAGTGTAGCAGATAATCTAATGTGTTTAAGTAGCAAATTCCAGAAGACCGGGAATACTCGGGTGAAGTCTAGGAGGTGATTGGATGAGGAGCGAATTAGTGAGGAGGAGAGAAGGAGATCTTGAGAGGACCAAAAATTATGTGTTGAAGTGTAGTGGAAGATTAGGTCAGAGATATACGGAGGAGACAGATTATGGATGGCTTTGTAGGTCAGTGTTAGTAGCTTGAATTGGATACAGTGAGAATTGAGAGCCAATGGAAGGATTTACAGAGGAGAGAAGTGGGGTGGTAGTAAGGAGTAAGGTGGATTAGTCAGGCATCAGAATTAAGGATGGACTGGAGAGGTGCAGGAGTGGTAGCAGGGAGGTCACAGAGGAGGATGTTTCAGTAGTCGAGGCGGGAGATTATGAGGGCATGCACTAGCATTTTCGAAGATTGAAAATTTGGGCACTGGGGAAAGCATGATGTTATTTATTGTAATAGATGTAATTTCTGCTCAACATGAAATGATTTTTATTATTGAAAAGCACTGAGGCCCATTGGTCCCGCATACAGTATAGATGCTCTCTGGTCCATGCAGGACAATGCTGCCTGTGCCTGGTGGTGTAATCAGGTACCCTTGTACATCATCTAGTACACAGATTATGCTGATGTAAATGGTTATGAATGGTTAGACTTGACACTTGAGTATCTCTCACCTCCCTTAAATGTGCCTGATGTTGGGTGGCATTCATCAATCAGTTCCCAAGGGCATTGTTCTCAATGAGACAGTCATCAGTGAGGCATAAGGCGAAAGGATATAAACTTATCTGCCTTTCTGTGACTGTTCCGGTCTCTCTGTGTCTCTGTTGCAACCTGCTGATGACACTCTTTGACACACTAAGCTCAGTTCACAGTTCTACGCGTTTCAGAGAGGTCTCTGAAATGCGTTAAACTGTGAAATAAAAAATAAGAAAATAGTGTGCACACACTAAGAATTAGAAGTATGGGGAAGGTGCTAGTGTAAGAGGAAAAAATCCCTGAAAAATCATATATAAATATAACACTGCACTCTCAATGGGCAAGAATGAATAAAGATATCTCTTTTTCTCAATGCTAATAGATTTTTAATACAGAAGGCAAGATAGCAACAATTGAAAGACATGTGACACTTGCGACAATTTTGCGACAATAACGTTTCGGTCCTCCAGGACCTTGATCACATTAGTCGCTGGGAAAAATGAAAAACACAGAGATCAGTATACACATCAATTTGTACAAACACTTCATGGAAAATACATTTTGTCATTATATACATATTTACATTAATATATACATGGTAAGTCCTTTGCATAAGGGCATATAGATAATCACAATACTCCTCCCACTCTCCCTACTCTTCTCTCTTATAATTTTCAATTTCTTCCGTGCTGTTGACAACCTTGTGCCTTTTACTGTAAATATTGTGATTATCTATATGCCCTTATGCAAAGGACTTACTAGGGATTAGAATGTCCGTGCCTCAGAGCTTCCAGGGCTACTTACTCCAATCCAGCAGCACCCCGCTTTCGGCGGGCACTCACCGAGAATGGAATAACGCCAGATTTAGGAAGCTGGCTGAGGACTGTAAAGTCTGTAGTCAGATGACTGGATTGTCCCAAGCTGGATTCCTTCCTTAGGTAGTCCTTGGTATCACAGCAGAATCCTTGCATTCAATGCTGAAGTGCATATAATGTTATACTCCAGGTTTGGTTATGGCTTGCCAATTGGACCCGCAGGTCCTAGATTGGTATCATGTAGCAAGAGTCTCTCTGGGCAATGGACAGTCCCCCTTCTTATACCCCTGAGCACTCCATACAGACCATTGGGGTCTTCACGATTGGTGGAAAAGATTGGGCTCTTATTGGCTAGATTTCAAGCCATATTCAAATATCCAGAGACAGGATAGACAGGTAAGTTACATCACATCTAGCAATTCACTTAGTAATAAAATGGGAGGTTTGCATAATTGATTTATCTGGGTGTCTGGCTTTCCGTGGCCAAACCAATTACATGAGTCAACAAAAACTTCAATACTAAACTCTCAAGAGTCTTGTAGAACAATGAGGGATTATCCCCCATCTATAAACAAACTGTCTTCATGTCTGGCTGAATTTCATGAAATATAACCCCTGCTAAGCATTGACAGAGTCCAGGTCATCACACTTGGGTCTTGCTAAAGGCAGCACACAGCAAGCATTAATATGGGTTAAGACTTACAATACTAGTCTTGCCTTGGGTGCTGGAAACCCAAAATAGGCCTCTGTGTACAAGCCACCTTACATACTTTAAGACATGGAGGAAAATAATACATCACCAAATTAAATAGTTTTAACAATTAAAAATAAACAAATCCAAAAACAATTGAATAATACATTACTTTTGTCACGTGTATAAGGACAGTCTCAGGATCAGAGTTCTCTATTACCACATGAGACCATGCACATTTAAACATTGCTTTTTTTTCCTTTAGGCATTTTAGGGCTAATCCCTTCTCTGGTGCAGCAACAGAGTTGCTCAGCTGTCTTCAGTTGAGCACTTGCGGGCTGTATTTAATCCCTCTGCTTCCTGGAGAGGTTGGTGGTTATTTAACTCAGTTTGGAGCTAGCCCAGGACATGCTTGTTGCGGTCTACTGTGGTTTGTTGACTGTTGTCTGTTTTTGTTATTACCTCCTTTCCCTTGTTACCCCTACCTTTATACCTTTGGTTGCTGTCTGGTGTAGGTTTTAGGTGTGCATGAGGTTTTGTTTTACCCCTTTCTGTTTTTTTATATTTGGTGGGGTTTTTGTTTTTTCATTCTGGTCGGTACCCTGTGTGGTGTGGGTAGTGGGGGCTTTGTCATCAGGGCTATGACAGGAGGCCTCGACCGCCCTACCTTTGAGGGAACCTTTGGGTATGAGTGTGAACTCAGGGATTCCAAACCTTAGGGTCTGCATAGGGTTTCCTGTGTCCCTTGGCCATCTGTTACACACTCGTCCCTAACAACTTTATGAATAGTGGTTGACAGTTATTAAGGAGGACATCTTGGTTGTCAATCTGCTTTCATACAATTCTCTGACTACAATTTTGACAACCTGATAAAAGCAGACAACTCATTTATACAATATTTAATGGAGATATGCATTTGAAGTTTTTTAATGTGCAATCTTTCCCTTTTTGTTAGAAAAGACCCTCAGTAATCTTCTATAATTTATGAGGAAACCGGACAATAAGTGTTCAATTCTTCTGCATTGCTACCACAGGGATAATTAGGTATTAAGGCTGCTTTACACGCTGCGACATCGCTAGCGATCGCACTCGTCCCCGTCGTTTGTGCGTAACGGGCAAATCGCTGCCCGTGGCGAACAATATCATTAGGATGCATTAAACGGTCTTCCCTTACTAACGACGTCGCTGTGGCCGGCAAACAACCTCTTTTTTAAGGGGGAGGTTCGTGCGGCGTCACAGCGACGTCACACAGCGGCCCACCAATAGAAGAGGAGGGGTAGAGAGCAGCCGAATTAACAACACACCCACCTCGTTGCCAGAGGACGCAGGAATGCTTTTGTTCATTGTTCCCGGGGTGTCACACGCAGCGATGTGTGCTGCCTCAGGAACGACGAACAACTTGCGTCCAGCACGAGTAATGACATTTTGAAAATGAACGACGTGTCAACGATCAACGATTTGGTGAGTATTTCTGATCGTTAGCGGTCGCTCATAGGTGTCACACGCAATGACGTCGCTAATGATGTCGGATGTGCGTCACGAATTCCGTGACCCTGACGACATATCGTTAGATACGTCGTTGCGTGTAAAACGGCCTTTACAGTGGCAAATTTTAAATCAATAAACTGTCCATAAAATACAAATGGAGAGATTCTCTATAATTTATTGATGTACATTCTAAATGAAAGACACAGTCAGAATTCTCTGAAGGGTTCTTGAAAATCCAATTTCTAAACCAATAACTTATTTAAAAATTGACAACATTCTAACTAGGAAACTTCCGTACATTTCTTTGCATATGCATATAGCATTATCTTACAATTATATATAACATAATCAATCTAAACCTTGCATTCATTTATTATTTGAGAACAAAAAATGATTCATTTATTTTATTTGTTCCCAAATCTAAAAAAAAATACCTCAACAATGCCTTCTGTAAGGAGTGACCTTTTATAAAGTGATTCCTAGTCTGTGTTTCTAGCACATAACAATTGTATCTGTAAGCCTCCGTGCCTAGATCTGTGATATTTCTCACTTACTGTACGTGTGTCTAATTTAGCAGATAGCATGAAAATATTTTGGTGACATTCACAGTTACTGACAGTGTTAGTCGTTTCTTAGACAAACTGTTACAGTTACTTACAAATGACTTTAAAACGATCCTGTCCTTTCAACCAAAACTGAAATAAAACCACAAGCTGATAATAGTTATACCATTTACTGTATTCTTAACATCTTTCAGCTCGATCTCGAGCCATGGCGACTTGTTAGATGAACATTCTGTAGGAAGATCGTCCTTCTGCAAACCTACATTGGTCCACCATGTATTTTTTTCACTGTTATCTTGATAGTATCAAGCCATCGGGTTACTGATCTACCTCTTCACCTTGATTCTTCTATTTTTCCGATCATGATGTCTTTCTCCAGTGATTGCTCTCTTTGTATGATGTATCCAAAGTAGGCAAGTCATAGCTTGGTGATCCTTGCTTTGAGGGACATGTCTGGTTTGATGTGTTCCAAAATGTATTTGTTTGTTCTGCTTGCCATCCATGATATTGATAGCATCCTTCTCCAAATATTTTGGTGATGTTCACAGTTACTGACAGTGTTAGTTATTTCTTAGCCAAAGTGTTACAGTTACTTACAAAGGACTTCAAATGATCCTGTCCTTTCAACCAAAGCTGAAATAAAACCACAAGCTGATAATATTTATGCCATTTACTTTCTTCTTAACGTCTTTCAGCTCGATCTCAAGCCATGGCGACATGGTGGATGAACGTTCTGTAGGAAGATCATCCTTGTGGAAGCCTAGATAGGTCCACCAGGGTTTTTTCCACCGGGCTATTGATCTTCATCTTCACCTTGTTTCTTCCATTTTTCCGACCATGATATCTTTCTCCAGTAATTGTTCTCTTTGTATGATGTATCCAAAGTAGGCAAGTCATAACTTGGAGATCCTTTCTTTGAGTGACATGTCTGGTTTGATTTGTTCCAAAATTGATTTGTTTGTTCTTCTTGCCATCCATGATATTGATAACATCCTTCTCCAAATATTTTGGTGATGTTCACAGTTACTGACAGTGTTAGTCGTTTCTTAGCCAAAGTGTTACAGGTCCACCAGTGTTTTCTCCACTGTTATCTTGATAGTATTAAGCCATTGGGTTACTGATCTTCATCTTCACCTTGTTTCTTCCATTTTTCCAACCATGATGTCTTTTTCCAATGATTGCTCTCTTCGTATGACGTGTCCAAAGTAGGCAAGTTGTAGCTTGGTGATCCTTGCTTTAAGTGATGTGTCTGGTTTGATTTGTTCCAAAATTCATTTGTGTGTTCTTCTTGCCATCCATGGCATTGATAACATCTTTCTCCAGCACCAATGCCATAGAGTATATAATACTTAGTTTCTGGGGTACATGTAACATTGTTCCAGAAAGTGGTTGTACTCATTTTTGCAAATTTTTTTTTTTTTTTTTTTTTCGTTTTGATGGTGTAGTCACCTTGCAGGAGAGCTCTACCAGGATTAGAGATGTTGAGATTGGAATTAGACAAATCACTCGAATATGACAAGGAAATTTCAAAATTGACTTTGTCTTCTTCCTCCCTGAAGAAACAATTTGCATATTTCCCAGCATTGCAGCTATAAGTCTCCTCACTGGCAGCCAGATTAGTTTGTCTGTGTCTGCAAGGAGAAATGTTTTCCTCTTAGAACCCATCTTAGCTTCTCATACAGCCAGATCACCAGATCTTATACTTTTCACTGACAAGGGGCAATCACCCCGAAACACCATGTCTACACATTAAGATTCTGATCTGGCATCTCCTAAGTCCTATGACAAGACTCGTTAAAGGGAACCTGTCACCAGTTTTTTCACTATGAAACCAACGGTGTGGTGTTTGCGCATGCACGAGATTATGGACGGGTACGAGGATGACGCAGGGGACGTCATGCACATTGCCAACCATAATCTCGCGCATGCCCAAGTACCACACTGGCTCGTGTGTGGGTGAACTGCGCCTGCGCGATCCGGGGGAATGACTGAACATACGTGAGATTTGGCCGAGCATTGTGCATGATGACAGTGGTGTCATCACGTCAATCATGAAAACAGGATGGCAAAGAAAGCCACAAGGAGGGATAGGAGACGAAAATGAGCACGCCCATCTGAGCCGACTTATGAACTGCAATTTCCCTATGCTTACTAGCACCTTGACTAATTGCAGGGACATTAGCTCCACAGACATGTAGGCTCTTTTTCCATGTTATCACGCCCTTGTAGATGTGATATTATGATTTCCACGTGCCGGCATCACCAGCAGCTTTTGGAAATCTTGCACATGTGCATGGCTCATTTCGGCCACATCAGTGGGCCTTTAAAGAAAGTGTACTCTTCCCGGGCCCATTAGGCAAACTGCGCATGCCCAGAGGTTCAAAAGACGTATACGTGAGCCATCCCATGAACTCCCGGTAATGCGTTGTGCCCCATATAGAAGTTGGGAAGCGCCCATCCTGCTTCTAAAGCATACTGACACTGCCGAAATGAGCCTCGCGCATGCACAAGATTTCTATGAGCTAGCAATGATGCTGGCTCATTGAAATCAGGTTATAATGCCCACAGAAGAGTAATAACATGGAAAAAGGGCAAACTAGTAAGGTGAACTAATGCCCCATCGACTAATCAATGCCCTAAATAACATAGGAACAGCCACGTTCATAATTTTTTTTTTTTAAACATTTATAGTCGTGAATAGCATTATACATGACTGGTTAAGGAGGGAATTTGAGCATACAGGTATCAATGTTGCTGGGTTGGAGGGCAGAGAAGACCTGACAGATTCCCTTTAATGTCTTCTTCTGGATCTTCAGTCTTTGTTGACACTTTCAGTGCTCTAAGGCTTCAGCTACGCATGTAGTGATGTCTTGACGTTTTGATGTCAACACTAGAGATGAGCAAACCTAATTTTCGATTTTTGAACCGAACACCAACTTAAAAAATCACTTGCGCAAGCAATGCTATGCTCAGGTACGCTTGATGCTCAGCCCTGTGCGAGCCGCTTGCAGTGTTTTAACAGTTCGCAATGGGGGTAACAAGAGCATGATCACATGTAGTGTGCAACCCAAATAAATTGCTTGAAAAAGTTCATCCACCCTCCCCCAAAAGTGATCTACTTCTGGCTGGCTATATGTGAGCCGAAACTCAAACTGCCAATCAGTTACTTGCTCTGTGGTTCGGGTCAAGCTTGAGCCAGTGAAGGCTCGGCTCCTTGGCTGCCGGTGAACCAAACCTCCACGGAACTGCTCATCTATAGTTGATACTATGTTTCGGTGCAGCCTATTTGATGAAGATGATGATCCAGAAAGGCCGTTTGTCACCATATCTCAAAAATAAAAAATATTGGAGCCGATGAGGCGCTGCTGTACGCGAAGCAGTCCCCGTTGTCTGTGACATCTCCCGTATCCCTCCCTGTGATTTAAATTTTTGGATGAAATAAAGAAGGGGTTCTTTTTGTATAAAGGGTAAGGGACTCCTGTTTTCTTTTCTTCCTTACTGGATATGAATTTTTGGGATCACTGTTAAGGGGGCTTTACATGCTACGATATCGCTAATGCGAAGTCGTTGGGGTCACGGAATTGGTGACGCACATCCGTCCGCATTAGCGATGCCGTTGCTTGTGACACCTATGAGCGATTTTGCATCGTCGCAAAAATGTATAAAATCGCTCATCGGTGACATGGGGGTCCATTCTCAAATATCGTTACTGCAGCAGTAACAAAGTTGTTCCTCGTTCCTGCGGTGTCACACATCGCTCCGTGTAACACCGCAGGAACGAGGAAGCTCACCTTACCTGCCTCCTGGCCACAATGCGTAAGGAAGGAGGTGGCCGGGATGTTACGTCCCACTCATCTTCGCCCCTCCGCTTCTATTGGACGGCGGTTCAGTGACGCTGCTGTGACGTCGCTGTGACGCTGAAAGAACCGCCCCCTTAGAAAGGAGGCGGTTCGCCAGTCACAGCGACGTTGCTAGGCAGGTAAGTATGTGTGACAGGTCTGGGCGATATTGTGCGAAATGTTCAGTGATTTGCCCATGTCGCACAACCGATGGGGGCGGGAACGCACGCTAGCGATATCGGTATCGATATCGCAGCGTGTAAAGAGGCCTTTAGGCTGAGCATCACCCGGTTTTGATGTTTATACTGTATATAATGGACTTTAGTTTTTAAGTAGAGCTAGGTATATGTTTGGTCTCTGGTGCCAGACAACTTATTGCTTTGTGAATTTACATTTCAACAGATTTGCTTATCACTAATAACAGTACATATGAATTGGCAGGACAGTGCCAGCTCTCAAAAGTCTTGTGCCATCATTTTTCGGTTTAACCCCGCTGGCTGTTAATATTTCCGCTTGCAATGTTTGCATCTCTAGAATTTTTTTTTCAAATACAGATAAAACAGTGGCTCTTTGATGTCGCTCAGCTCTTGGCCACTAAATAGATTCAGTCTGATCATTAGATTAATAATGGATCTTGAATATCAGTTATGCATTGCTGAGCCATACTATTTTATTTTAGAATTATTGATAGTGGCACAACAAAAGCCATCATATCCCAGGTGTCATGAAGAAGAATATATAAATAACAATGAAACCCAGGACATTATACAATCTAGAAGAGAGCACATTCTTTGCTTTATATTTTTAACTTATTTTCAATTATTCAACTTTTTTTTTAGCCTTCTTCTTAGATAAATGTACAACAAAGAGACCTACGGCACATTTTCATTAAAGTATAGGGCCAACCACACCATAGCATAAAGGTGTTGACCCCATAACCTACTCCAAAAGTGTTGAAAGCAGAAAAAGGACAATGGAGTTTTATAGGTGAAAACATTAAAATGCAATATTATTATTATAAATCCACGTTAAAAATACATGATTATGTGCTGGTTTACATGACATGACATGCTGATAAATACAAGATTAAATATACAATAATTAGCAAAAAGAAGCACGGTGGGTGGGCATGAGATAGGGACTGGAAATACACCGTTTCCTGGCGCAACCCAAATAACACAATCCTCAAACCTAGAAGCACAATGGTGTTACACACTGAGAAGGAATTGGGAAGCAGCAGGATTATTACATAGGTGCTAGTACACACACCGTGCCGATAAAGGAAGAGCTCCGTGTGGAGGACCCGACATACGTTTCGCAAAGAACTATTGTCGCTTATTCATGGGTAAGTGTGCAAGTATGTGCCGGTAGGACCTTTTGTATCCATAGTGACGATTACATGATCGTCACAACAGCCAATACCATTGGAATTGTATGGCGCATGCGCGGACGTGGCACCCTTTGCATACACCCCCCACAGCGTCAGAGTCCACGTGCGCACCCAGAAGTCCAAGAGTAACCATGGACACCGAGAAGCGCACAGTGGAAACATATAGACGCCGCACGTACGTCGGGTCCTCCAGGGCTACTATAGTGCGACAGTTGACTGTATATGGCCTAGCTAGAAAAGTAGGGAGAGGCGCAGGTGAGGATAGTAGGTGTCCCATCTACCCCTCTTATTAGTGCCAGGTCCCACCATTGTTGTTGTGTCCCCAGTGTTCCCCTTTACTTGTCATATTGTTTTGCTGCACTTTTGTTGTGTGTCAGACATCTGTTGATCTGAAAATGGCTGCCACATCATATGCGGGACAGTAACCATTTAGAAATTTGGTCCATTTCTAGACTGTAAATTCAAAGTTTACGCTTGATAAAAAGTGGACACCATTTGTAAAACTTTCCTAGTGACTTTAATTATAAAATGTAGAACACTTATTGGGTTACCCAGTGGGGATGGTGTCAGCTATGTTTTGCTATGTAGCTCTGTGATATCTGCCTCCACTTCTAGCTTCTGGTCCAGCCATTTTAAATTTCATTCTCTGAGTTATTTATTCCCTGTCCTTCTTTTGCTAAGTATGTTTACTACAGAGTTGTGCCGCACAGCTCATGTAGAACGTATGGGATACCTTGTTGGCAATACTATGTTTTTAGATTTTTTTTTTAAATAACTATTTCCTATCATGTATATTAGTAACTTCCCAGTAGATTGTTAAAGAAATACCCAAGCACTCCACCCAAAAATAACTAAACCAAACTACGAAATTTTCTAAGATGTCACTTCTCCATATCGGACATCATATCTGTATGTTTATATAATGCATTGCCATTGTGATTTGTATTCTCATCGAGCAAAACATGTCATTTTACTTAATTCATTATGTAAGCTTCAGGATTGATCCATGTAATTAAAATGAAATCAATTGGTGATGAACAGCTATAGTTAATGTCCATAGCAAATCGGGAATAGGGATCTAATTATTTCCTAATAAAAATACAATCTCTTCAGAATGTGACATTAGCGCTATTACTAATTTATGCCTGACTGGAACACTAGTTCACTTTTTGCTTTAACTTTGTTTTCTGTGTTTCGGATTTCTGTTTTTGTGCTTTGTAAGCAATTATTTTGCCCATAGGGGTGTATATAAGAGTCACTTCTACTTAGAGGGAGTCTATCAGCACAAAACGAGCGTCCAGCAAACATAGCAAAGTTGCAGCTTTTTCCCAAAATTCATTATTAATTAAATTTGCTAATGAAGCATCTGGCGCAGTCTTGGCATGGTCGAGCAGTTCAGTCTACCTTCTCATCTACTTGTTATTTATATACACACTCTACATGATCCAGCACGGTCAACCAAAGGAAAAGAGGGTACAAAGTAAAAGTATAGCAAGTAAGGTGCATTATCCACTTGGCCATGCCAATGGTTCACCGAGCAACTCATTACCCTTTGTAAAAAAAGATGTCTCTTAGCCAGAAATGGAGAAAGCACTTATGGTACAATTTTTATTAAAATTATGACCATAGCTCGCCTGGCACCTACCTAAGATTTGCATTGAGAACAAATATCAAGATTGCGTACATAGCAAAATAATGTACACACTGAATACACTTTTAGTTTACCTTGATCTCGGCGTGCCGATGGTTTTCTATGACCATTTTGTGGGTGGGGGGCTACTTCGAGTCCCTGTCACAGAAAACTTTGTGATTCTGAAGTATTTCAAATATATAATACATGCATGTATATACAAAGCGGCATGGTGGCTCAGTAGTTTGCAGTGCTCGGGTCCTGGGTTTAAATCCCACCAAGTACAAAATCTCCAAGGACTTTGTAGGTTCTCCCCATATTTGTGTGGGTTTCCTCTGAGTTCTCCAGATTCCTCCAACACTCCAAAGACCATACTGATAGGGAATTTTGATTGTGAGCCCCAATGCGTACAGTGTTGAATATGTATGTAAAGCACTTTGGAATTAATGGCGTTATAAAATTGAATAAATATTATTATTATTATTATTATTATTATTATTATTATTATTATTATTATTAATATTATTGCAACAGAAATTAAATTATCACAGGGGTCCCATAGGGGGATTAATTAAAAAAAAATATAAAAACATTAATGTCATGATCCAGGACTGGGATTCTCCGCTCCAGAGTTTCCCAGACCCGGCCTGGTCATATCAGGGGTTAGCTCCCATTAGCTTCGTTTTGGTTTCAGGAGACACTATATCTGGTCTCTGCATTTGCATCCTGGTGCTGGTTATAGTTTTGCTCTGCAGCCTGTGACTTGCTCTGGTGAGATTTCCTGTTTGATCTGACTCCTTGTTACTGTGCCCTGACATGTACCCTTCCTCGTTCGTCTGTCTGTACCAGTCCCTGACTTCCCACTCCTGTCTGTTGTTTGTGTTTCCCTCTGCATACCTGATCTCTGGCTTCCAACTCGGTTCTGTTTTCTAACTTGGTTTTGATCCTCCCTTTGCAGTGACTGGACTTTCATGGCTTTAGACTCTGACTCTTTGACTACTCTATTGCCCCCTGGTGGTTCGCCTGTGAACTGCCTGTTGAAGTTACTCTGCTGCACTTCAGCTGCCTTTATGTTACTGTGTTACTTTGTCTCTCCTTCACTACTCTGCTGCCACCTAGTGGGGAATACGCTGTACTACCTCCTACCAACCCTTTGTACAGCGTGACAGTTAATCAAAATATTGAAAAATGTAGACACATAGCAGTTTCAATCACTGCACTTCCCAATGTATAACTAGTCAAATTAGAAACAAAAAAGAAAAAGTAAACATACCTTGTATCGCCATGTCTGCAAAAGTCTGATCTATCAAAATAAATACTGCAAAACGTAATAAATGATCTTGGAAAAAGGATAGGAGAAAAAGTAAAATGCGAAAATTAAAATTGGCTTCATGGTGAACGAGTTAAGATTAAAAATGGGAAAATATATTTGAGTGTAATTGAATTCTTCTCAAGTTTTACAAAAATCAACAATCCAGAGTTTTTTGCAAAAAAATGCTTATATTTACCTTACTGCTCATTGCCACCTGTCTGTTCCTCTTCACATCTTCTGATTGCCTCTGCTCACTCTAAGCTACAACTTCCATCTCTGATAAAGCCCTGGATGGTTCGAGCATGAGCTTGTAAGGTCATTGTCCACATCATCACTAGTGATGAGCAAGCGTGCTCAGTACTGCTTGGTACGTGATTGAGCATCGGGGTTCTTGGAACACACAGTGCTCGGTCAAGTACCGCGGGTGCTTGAACTGAATGCTCAACTCCCCTTCTAGTTACATCTTGATACAGACCCCTGACACCACAGTTCCTATCATCCGCAGGCAGCAGTCATCGCCCGGCAATATCTGTTCAATCTTTCCGGCTACAGTCCCTATAATCCGGGTGCAGCTGGAATCGCACAGGAACTTACGTTCCATGTGCGCTGTCCAAAGGTTCCAACCCGGCCAAAGTAATTGTGCGGTTAATTCTGCATGAGTCCCCAGTCCGAAAAAAATACCTCTCTCTCTCTTTTCCGGAAAGGGGACTCAAGCCGAACTAACTGCACAGATACTTTGGCCGGTGGGAAACATTTGGACAACGCACACAGAATGGAAGTTGGTGGGTGATGCCAACTGAAACTGGATGATAGAGACTGTGGTTACTGGGAAGTAGAAAGGAGGTTGCTGGGAGATGTGTGCTGCCTGCGGGCGATGGTAACTGATAGCTGTGTAAGGGGATGTAACAGAATGGGGACTCAAAAAAAATATGTTTGTGTTACCCATTGACTCCTATGGTGCTTGGAGCTTGAGTCGAGCATTTCTGTGGTTCCAACATGCTGAAATCGAGTACCGAGCACCCAAACACTTTTCAGCTCACTCATCACTAGTCATGACATTATGTATTTCAACTTGAGTGGCAGTGAGAAGATGTGTCAAGGACTGAACGTGTGAGGAGCTGAGAGGTCGGCAAAGTGAGCAATGAGGTGAGTATATGGATTTTTTGTGTTTTTAAAACTTATATTTATTATACTGTGGGGTTTTGAAAAACCTTGGATCATTATAAAGAATATTAAATTTGCAAAGAGTTACTTGTCTCTATTCGAATTTGCTCAAATAGCTGCACTTAACTTTGGTTTATCGGCTTTTCTCCAATTACAGAGGTTGATCAGAACTATACATGTCCCTTTCATGTGAACTAACTACCTTAGATAAGCACTTCACTAAATACATAGCTTTTTTAAAGTCTTCTGTAATCTGAGATGCTCATGGGGTTACATTATCTCTGGTTAGGAATGCTGGGCTGTAATATGCGGTGAAACTGCGCCTACAGCCCAGTCATACAGGGAGACTGGGTTGCACATATTGCACAGCTTCTAGCTTCCCAGTTGCAGAAGAAAATTCACAGAGCAGATTACATGGGATACGAAGCTCGTTATATCTCAAAACATGAGGTAAAAATATGCACAGTCATACAGCACTGCATCCGTATAAAACAAAAAAACCCAGGAAGAACAAGAGACCTTTTACAATACAGTGAGTAAGGAAACTTTACACAATAGCACCATCTACTATTAGATCAGCATAAAGTGCTCCTTTATGCATACAAAGAAGTCCTCATCTGTTGCATATACCAACAGCACATTGGTGATGTCAGGTCAACTGGAAGTTGACCGGACATCACCGGATCTCAGAGGACATCACCGGATCTCAGAGGCCACAGAGTCTGGGGTCACTTGATGGGGATGAGCGGACCCCATTAGTGCCGCTCAGCGGCAGTATGTACTACACAAGGTATTTGAGGAAAGCGTTCCCTATGAGTTCTACAGTGATGTGACTACTAATGCTGAGTAGTGAACAACCCCTTTAAGTGATGGTCAGGGTTTATAAGCAAAAAAAAAAAAAAAAACTGGTGACAGGTTCTTTTTAAATATGTTCCATGTGTGTTATTAGGTTGTTTGTACCTAGTATGACATTATTTAAGGCATCTACATAAGATACTGCTTAGGAATATATCTAATATAAGGTAAGCCTAGATAATTTAGCCTTTTTAAATCTTAACTACGGATACATACTGCTTTCCTTACTAACACTTTAGAAGTTTTCTCCATATTTTGCTGTTAGTCACCTATAGGGTAGGACTCCACTTGCAAGAGACTCGTGCCTATCCCCCATCACATATCTCGGAATGGCCTGCTTTTCTCCCGACTGGAGCAGGTCAGCTGCATCTATTTCTATGCAGCTGACCTGCTCCTGTCTGTAGAGAGGCAGGCCATTCAAGGGGGATGCGATGCGATATACGCGCGAGTTTTTCGCAAGTGGAATCCTACCCATACAAACAAAGCAACCTGTCTGATTAAAGTGGAGCTGTCACCTCTCCTGACATGGCTTATTTTGCTAAATACCTGCATTCTGTGTGAAATATGATTTCTGAAGCATCTTGTCTAACAACTCTGAATTTTTCAGTTTGTCTTTTATTCCTTGTAGTAATTTCTACTTTAATTCATTGCCACCATTTTGCTCATTAAATAGGTGTGTTCCTGTAGTTGAGACTGGCAGCAGTGATTGGACAGTGTTGGGTTTGCGGGGACACCCGCCAATTTGTAACACCCCGCTTTTAATTTATTCATAAATTTCCACTATGAACCAGAGAGACATGGCACAACACAAAGTTACAGGAAAAAATACTGCAGAATTCTTGTTTTATGGGGAATGCAATCTACTTAACTAACATGTCAGAAGAGCAAGCGGCTCCTCTTTAAAGTAATAAACTATATAACATGTTCCATGAATGATGATGTGTTGCTCTCTGCCCTGAGGCCTTTAATATGCACTTTATCTGAATTGGGCTAATGACTGGAGTTATTGTATAGTGCATGCGGTAAGATACATGTCCTTCATGCTCCATTAACTTAAGTCAATGGTCTCTGCGCTACGAGGTTTAGAAGACAATCAATGGTCGAGAGTTTAGTTTTAGTTAATGCTAGCTTTACACATTGTTTTATTTACAAATGTAGACACAGCTATACCAAAATCCATATAACTAAGCCATATAGAATTATTATAAGTAGAACCCCAAAAAAACAAACAAGCTTTTTAACCCCTTCACCCATTGGCAATTTTCTGTTTTTCGTGGGTTTTTTGCTCCACTTCTTACGAGAGCCATAACTTTTATATTTTTACGTCAATATTGCCTTATGGGAGCTTGTGTTTTGCTGGATGAGTTGTACTTTTAAAGGAAACAATGAGTTTTACCATACAGTGCACTGGAAAACTGCATAAAAATTCCAAGTGCGGAAAAATTGTAAAAAAAAGTGTCATTGCAAGATTGTTTTGGGGATATTTTTTTCACCGTGTTCACTATATGGTAAAACTGATGTGTCGGTGTGATGTCTCAGGTTGATTCAAGTTCGTAGACTTTTTTTATTATATTTATTTTACTAGTCCCTCCAGGAGGCTATAAGGATCAGCAGTCTGATCGCTGATTCATTTCTCCTGATCAGAGCAGCATAGCTCTGATCAGCAGAAATGCTCCATTCTTTTTAAAGCTGCCGCTCTACCGCCTGTAACAGGAACTATGTCATGATAGTGCTAGGAGTCATCACATGACCCTGTGCTACCATAGCAAACATTGGCTCTCCGTAATCTCGTCATGGGGCCTCTGATGGTGGTGGGGAAAGGAGCGTTCCCCGCTGCGGCGCTTTAAATCGCGATTTAAGGGGTTAATTGGCACGGGTGGATCGCGGATCCACCTGTCCCTGTGAGGCACACAAGCCTGCTGTTTAAATCAGCAAACAGTAGTAGTGATTACCCCTTCATGATTTAGGATAAACTGGTATGTCCTCAGTCGTAAAGGGGTTAAAGGCTAATTAATCAAATTTTTTTAATACATGATATCTAAAAAAAATAGTATATTAAAAAAAATATATAAATATATCAAGGGACAGTACAGATGAGATTAGAGGTCAGGGTACGTGGAAAATGTATAACAGTACCACAAATAATTATATTGAAATGCTCTGCAAATATGTGATGTATATTGTAAAAAAAAATCTAATTTATCTAAAGGAGGGGCAAATATTTATATCAGGAACAAACATATGTGCACTTAGGGCAATCAGTACCATTAACATACATAGCCATAACATAAGAAGTATGGCATAACATTAAGCCACTCATATTATATTATTATTATTATTATTATTTATTATAGCACTATTTATTCAGTGGTGCTTTACATGCAAAAGGGGTATACATAATAGAGACAAGTTCAATAATCATAAACAATACACAGCACAGACAGGTACAGAATGAGAGTGGTCCCTGCCCGCGAGGGCTCAAAGTCTGTAACTCAATTATCCAAAGTAGTCTCTATCGGTGCGTTAGTATCATCTGTAGAATGTTTTCCATAGTTACTAGTGTCGCGGGCGGACGAGGGGACGCCGCGCTCTCCCACTGCTCGGGTCCGGCTGCCGCTGCGGCTGCTGCGGCCTGCTGCTGCTGCTGCTCGGTGGCTCGAGCGATGGGCCGGATCCCGGGGACTCGAGAGGCGCTCCTCGCCCGTGAGTGAAAGGGGATTGGTTTTTGGGATAGTTTATTGTCCGTGACGCCACCCACGGTTGTGGTGATTTGTTAGCACCACCGCTGCACTGTATGGGGAGCCCGGGAGTGGTGGTATGGAGCAGCCAGTTGTTGATGTGCCCCTCCGTGGGTAGGGGTTTTGGTGCTCCCGGGGCCCAGTGATGGGGTTGGTATGGTGAACAGGCGCGTATGGGGCCTGTGGAGGTGCAGGGGCGCAGGGGCAGTGCTGTGCCGCACGGCACGGAGGTACTCACTCAGCCAGTAAACACGACACAGTTCTCGGTAAACAAACGGCTGGTTGGACGGGTCCCTTGGACGGTTACGGTGCTGCTGTTCCCTGCAGTTAGCGGTGACGGTCTCTTCCCTGCACCTATGTAACGTCTTTTGGTAGCGATGGGTCCCCACCGGTTACCCGCTCCCCGACCTGGTTGTGAGCCGGAGGAGCCCCTCTCTTGCCCGCAGGCGCTGGCCCTGGGAAACTGGTGCCTTGGCGGTGGTGGTGTCTCCCCTTAACGGTCGGACTGTTGCCTTCAATCGGGACTTGGTTGTTAGGAGACAGAGGTCCCCTTCACTGACGGATTTGGCAAATTATGGCGACTCCTAGCCTTGCCGGGATCCGAAAGGCCCCTTAGCCGGTGCTGACTGTTCTTCGTATACTGCTCCGGTACCGCCGGGTCACTACCCGTCCGCGGTCCTTCCAGCAACCTCCAAGCAGTCCCCCTGCAGACTATCACCGCCGTCTGCTGACCTTGCTGTCACAGTCCGGGGCACACACCCGGACCAACTTCAGGCTTGCTTAACTGTTCCTTTTCTGTCACCACTCTTACTGTCCTCCTTTACCACTTCACTTCCTTCTACTTTCACTTCCCTAACTGATCTGCCTGGTTTTCCCGCCTCCAGGGCTGTGAACTCCTCGGTGGGCGGAGCCAACCGCCTGGCCCACCCCCTGGTGTGGACATCAGCCCCTGGAGGAAGGCAACAAGGATTTTAGGTTAGCCTAGATGTACCTGCCGGGAATGTGGGGTGCATGTGATGTTGTGACCTGTGACCCCTGGCTTGCCCAGGGCCTCACATTCCCCCTTAGCAAAACGCAGACCGTCCTCGGGCTGCCCGTCCAACACCGGTTTTATTTTCCTTTTATTTTTCTGTAAAAGATAAAAAATGGTAACATATATACAAGTTATGACATCATCCCACATCGGGAGGCACATTTCTTAAACGTTACGGTTTTAAACGGTTAACGGTTACGGTCTCCGCTCTCTCCCACCCAAGTAACCTGGCCCTGATGCTGCCCCTAAAACCCAGGCAGCACCCCTTGACCCCAGTCCTGCACAAGTTACCCGAGCGAGATCTGTCCTTCCCCTCCAGAGGGTAGCCACCGGTTCCTGTGGTGGCTGGGCCCCAGCCTGCTCTGCTGCGGGCCCTCCCTCCAACCTTCCTCTCCGGAGGCGGTAAATGCGGAAACTGTAACGGTAACACAACTTATTTACAAGCCACTAGCGTCTGTGGTTGCCCTGCAAGTTCACGGGCTTGTCCATAAGGAGTCCCTTATGCAACCTTTCAAGCAGTCCCCACGGGGACAACGGTACCGGCAGCGGCCGGTTTCCAAATCACGGTTGAATCAGGTGAAGCTTCGGTTCTATTTACTTATCATCATTCATCTGAACTTTCAAATAAACACACTGGTGGTCCCAACGGGGACGGTGCAACGGTGCTCCGCTGCCATTACTCATACTCTTCGGCATCACCTGAGGGAGGGGGCGCGGTGCTCACACGGGACTCCTGGCTGCCCCTTAGCTTAGCGTCCAGCGCGAACCACCCCCTCTCCCCACAGTGCCGGGTGTACTGCACGATGTTGCCCGGCATCAGATTACGACCGGGATGCTCCTCAGGCAGGTGGGCATTCACATCCCGCCGGGCTATAAACACTTCGGCCTCCAGGCCCGGTTCATATATAAACCCATAGCCCCGGCGGACATCAAACCGCCTCACCTGCCCTTCGTACAGCGGGCCCCGGACACGGAATGTTGCCTGACGGAGACTCTCTGTTTCCCGGATTGCACGGGCCACCAGCTCCGCTTTCTTCCTCTCCCTCTCACCGATCTCCAGGCCCAATGGTACCGGCTCCCTGTCCCAGTACGGCGCTGCTGCGAGCTCCGGCGTGCGGGTTGGGCCCCGCAAGACCTGTGTGACATTGCCCACTGCTGGTACTCTGGGCGACAGGTCCCGCGGTGACTTGGCCTTAGACGCTGCCTTGCATCGGCAACCCGGCGCAACCTCATCCAAGGTGTGGGGGATGGGCACAGGGGCTTTCCGCAGTTGGGCCTTCGGCACGGAGCGGGTCATCGGCTCCGGCTCGGGGACTTTCTCGGGGGACGCCTCCGGTTTGGCTTTTGGGGCTTTCCAGGGCAGCACCTCCGGTCGGCTGCGAGCTCCGGCTACAGGTCGGTCCGCTGGGGCGGACAGGCTGGGTATCGCTACCGGTTGCGGTGCTAGCGGGCCTAGTGGCGGGGTCACGGCTTCCGGGATGGGTGGCGAGGGAGGCAGCAGGGGGAGAGGGTTTGGACCGGGTTCCGCAGCCGCGATGACCGGCCCTTCAAGGGCATCGGGGCGTGGGTCACTCACCCTCCCTTCCTCCGCTTCCTCCTCGCGTCTCCGCACGGTCGCTATGACATCCGCCATGTCGGTCTCCCACTCCTCCATGAGGAGCTGCATCTTGACCTGCAGCCTTTGGTAGAGCTGCGCGGTCCGGATCTCCACCCACGCCGTGATTCCAGGTGCGGGGGCTACGGTGTTGCGGGACGGCATCCACATGCTGCTGGCGGCTTCTCCCAGGAACAAGATGTCTGCAGAGTCCTGGCGTCCCTGCTTTTATAGCCGCGGCTACATGCGTCCAGTCGCTATTTCGTCCCCCTTAGCCTCTTTCCGGCCCCTCCTCTATCGGGGCGGGGTTCTGGCCTTCGCGCCTCTACTACTTGAGAAGATGCTCGAGCGGGAACTTTTCGCGCCAAAGATGGCGACTTCTGAAATTTTCTGGCCGGATACCTCCGGCGGTAACAAGGCGCACCTCTACCCAACGGCAGAGCGGTAAAATCCTGTTCGTGACGCCAAGTTGTCGCGGGCAGAGGAGGGGACGCCGCGCTCTCCCACTGCTCGTGTCCGGCTGCCGCTGCTGCTGCTCGGTGGCTCGAGCGATGGGCCGGATCCCGGGGACTCGAGCGACGCTCCTTGCCGCGAGTGAAAGGGGATTGGTTTTTGGGATAGTTTATTGTCCGTGACGCCACCCACGGTTGTGGTGATTTGTTAACACCACCGCTGCTCTGTATGGGGAGCCCGGGAGTGGTGGTATGGAGCAGCCAGTTGTTGATGTGCCCCTCCGTGGGTAGGGGTTTTGGTGCTCCCGGGGCCCAGTGATGGGGTTGGTATGGTGAACAGGCAGGTATGGGGCCTGTGGAGGTGCAGGGGCGCAGGGGCAGCGCTGTGCCGCACGGCACGGAGGTACTCACTCAGCCAGTAAACACGACACAGTTCTCGGTAAACAAACGGCTGGTTGGACGGGTCCCTCGGACGGTTACGGTGCTGCTGTTCCCTGCAGTTAGCGGTGACGGTCTCTTCCCTGCACCTATGTAATGTCTTTTGGTAGCGATGGGTCCCCACCGGTTACCCGCTCCCCGACCTGGTTGTGAGCCGGAGGAGCCCCTCTCTTGCCCGCAGGCACTGGCCCTGGGAAACTGGTGCCTTGGCGGTGGCGGTGTCTCCCTTTAACGGTCGGACTGTTGTCTTCAATCGGGACTTGGTTGTTAGGAGACAGAGGTCCCCTTCACTGACGGATTTGACAAATTATGGCGACTCCTAGCCTTGCCGGGATCCGAAAGGCCCCTGCCCTGGTGCTGACTGTTCTTCGTATACTGCTCCGGTACCGCCGGGTCACTACCCGTCCGCGGTCCTTCCAGCAACCTCCAAGCAGTCCCCCTGCAGACTATCACCGCCGTCTGCTGACCTTGCTGTCACAGTCCGGGGCACACACCCGGACCAACTTCAGGCTTGCTTAACTGTTCCTTTTCTGTCACCACTCTTACTGTCCTCCTTTACCACTTCACTTCCTTCTACTTTCACTTCCCTAACTGATCTGCCTGGTTTTCCCGCCTCCAGGGCTGTGAACTCCTCGGTGGGCGGAGCCAACCGCCTGGCCCACCCCCTGGTGTGGACATCAGCCCCTGGAGGAAGGCAACAAGGATTTTAGGTTAGCCTAGAAGTACCTGCCGGGAATGTGGGGTGCATGTGATGTTGTGACCTGTGACCCCTGGCTTGCCCAGGGCGTCACACTAATATTGTAGATTCATAAAAATATTTGATAAGAACTTACCTCAGGTGCAATGGATCTTTTGTTGGAGACGCATTGCAGAAGTAGGCAGTGGATTCTTTTCTACTAGGCTAGTCCCCTTTATTTACAAAAAATAATAAATAAGCAGACATATGACAGCTCATTTAATATGGCTTATCTGTGGAAACCCGGGATTACATAGGATTAAAATATATGGATGCTTTCTCCCAAAAAAGCACCATTCCTTTACAAAGGTTTTGCTGCTTAAGCTTCATTCAGTAATCAATAATTTTTACCATACAGAAAAGATTGTCCAATTTTTATTAGTGTTTGCTAGAATTAGGGAAATGTACTGAGGTGGAATTGAATTCTGTTTGAAACTTACAATAATACATACTTTGCAAACAACAGATTTTTTCAATTTGCTCCACGTAAAATCCGCAAAATGGCTTCCAGTTCAGCCCGCATCTTCCTTTACAGTAGACTGTAAGCAAAAGGTTTAAATATCATACTCATTTCACTGCTCACCTCTCCAGCAGCCCTTGTTGCTTCCTACTTTCTCTCTGGTCTCCACTCCTCCATTGTAGCACATTTCAGAAACAGTGTTCCCTACGGGGCCTCCAACCATGAGCAGGTACCGGAGATCACTGCGTATGCTTCAGGGCCTACTTGTTACCAGAAGTCCTAGCCTAGAGTGAAGACCAGGATGTAAATGCAATGGGACAGGGGCATGGAGGACTCGACAGTAGTTGGAGAGTAGAAGTTAGGTGATTAGAATGTTTTTCTTTTATTTTTAACGTTTTGCCATCCATTTACTTCTCTACGGTGGGGGTGTTTAGGTTTCAGATGGCTGACACTAGTTTCTCCTTTGACCTGGAGGATCTCGCACCCAGCTCTGCCGCTGCCTTTTTTTATGCACACATTTTTGTATTAAAAAATCTTTTGCACGGACCTTAGAGTGGAGCCACTTTATTTTTTTTCTGTGGATTACTTGCTGGATATGTCTCCTTTGAAGTGTGCCCCTCTGAGCATGTTTGATTTTTGGATCTGGAGCTGCTTTCCTCTGGCCACCCAACCATGAAAGATAAACTCTGGTTTGTTTCACTAAACTAGTTTCTCATTTGTTATTCACTTATTTTTTGCTGGAGTGACTAAGGAAGGTAATTAGCTCTCTGCTGGGAGCCATGGATGAGGCTCCCTTCTATTTAGATCCAAGCAGACTGATCCTAGCTACCAGTTATTAGTTTGTGTTCCACTAGTGACACAGGACTTAGCACTTGAGGTCTATTTTGTATTTCCCATGTTCTGACTCAATCTTCTATTTTTACTTACCAATTGTCTCCAGATTTTGTTCTTTATGTGACTTCTCAGCTTTGACCCTACTTGTTGACCCTTCCTGTCTCTGTTTCGAATGTTCAGGCAGTAGTCATTCCATGGTAGCAATGCGCTGGTCCTGTTGAAAGACTAGATTCCTTTAAAGAATGGTTGGGCTTGCTCTGAAATCTGCTATATGGAGTGGCTTGTGACAAGTCTGTCTGATGTAGCCTTATTGAGTTTGTGGCCTGTGACAGACGTACCAAAATTCAATAATATACCCAGTATGTTTTTTTTTACTAAGAGATAACCTTTAATAATATATCAAAAGTAGGGATATGCAACAATATACTCTTAAGGCCCTGTCACACACAGAGATAAATCTTTGGCAGATCTGTGGTTGCAGTGAAATCATGGACATATTGTTCCAGTTGTACACAGCCACAAACCTGGCACTGATTGTCCACAATTTCACTGCAACCACAGATCTGCCGCAGATTTATCTCTGTGTGTGACAGGGCCTTTAGACACACAACAAAATACAGAAACACAGTACAATAGAAAAGGAGCAAACCACTCAGGGCCACCACCAAGGCCTAAAGTGCACTATCCTAGATACTATACCCTACTTACCAACGAAGGTTTAGCACCCTATATAGCACCCAGTGGTGATCCAGGTCCATAGCAACTAACTCTTCCTATCCCTATTCCTGATACAGCCAAAATAAGTGGCCCAAGACCCAAGGCACAACAAAAGGATCAATAATTACACACACAAACGTGGAAAAAATAATAAATATTGCCTAGATAAACAAACTGCTCCATATAAGTTCTTAGTTGATTAAATATGCCTAATGCATTTTACCCCTTTATCATCCACATGACTTGGAGTCAGAACATAGGATATACAAAATAGATCTCAAGTGCAAAGTCACAGAGCCTATGTCACTAGTGGAACACAATCTAATACCTGGTAACTAGAGTCAAGCCCCCGTCACATTTAGCGACTTACCAGCGATCCCGAAAACTATGAGACCTGATAGGGATCGCTGGTAAGTCGCTGGGAGGTCGCTGGTGAGATGTCACACAGTCAGACCTTACCAACGACTCAGTAACGACACAGGTCGCAGTAGCGACCTGTACAACGATCTCTGCTGTCACTGGGACCCTGTCACACAGTGTCAAAAATAGCAATGGGTCCTGCCCAGCAGGACATCGCCTTTGAAGAAAATGGTCCAGGACATTCAGCAACGACCGGCGATCTCACAGCTGGGGCCAGGTCGTTGCTGGATGTCACACATAACGAGATCGCTATCGAGATCGCTGTTGCATCACAAAAACCGTGACTCAGCAGCGATGTCGCTAGTGATGTCGCTTAGTGAGACGTGGCCTTTAGTCTGCTGGGGTCTATAGAAAAGGGAGTCCCGCCTATGGCTTGTCACAAGCCACTCCATCTAGCAGATTTAAGAAACCCCAAACCATTGAATTTTGGTACTTATGACCCTGTCGGTTTATCGGTTATTTGTATTGAACTGTGAAAGACATAACCATCTAATACATTGTTAAAAATAGATAGAACATAGATGGCATCCATGAGCTGCCAATGTTTTTCTCGGAATGCTAGACTTGTATGGATGAATTTCCTCAAAACTGGAAATGTCACTGGAAATTTTTCATGAACACACAGTCTGTGAAAAACTCTGAACATGTGAGAAGCCACTTACATTACAAGTGGTATCTGGCCTATCTGTGAAAAATGGACACCTGAACGAGATCTTAATCCTATTATTGAGCACAGCACATTTGACAGGTGGCGCATTGCTGCTTGTCTAATTAATACCACTTATCCATTGAAATCTTATTCTTTTTTTTTTACCAAGAATGGTATATATTGACTAGTCTTGTGTATAATTTATCATAGTTTTTCTACAAATTTATTACTCTCAAGTTAGTAACCCAATATAATAAAACATGAGCTTTCTGTACTGGCATAATGGGCACACTGTGCGCTGTAACCTTCTGGTTTCCTCTTTCTTGCCATTGTTTGCTTGGTACTGTGCCTGCTCATTCACTTGGATAAAATGCAAGTCTTTGTTTTGATGTCAGCTAAAATCACTAAATGAGTTTTCAAATTTGGATGAAACAATAAAAGTAAAATATAATAAAAATTCTGACTTGTCTTGGCTCACACATCTGATAAAAAATAACATCTAGATATGAATAATTCATTTGTAGATATGGGATCTGTTAATCAGGATTCCATTGTTAATAAAGTCTAATCAAACATCTTAGAGATTAGACAGCAAGTAGAAACAAAAGTATTAGATTAGGTGATATGAAAACACTATGGTGCCCACCAGTGGAGCTAAAATTGCAAGGGAACTCAATTTTTGTTTTAATTTTTTGGGTTTTTTTGGGGGGGGGGGATTGAAAGTTGAAATATTTTTGCATGCAGAAACAAAGAAGTTGCAGTTTGACTACAGAGTAACTAAGAGACATTAAGGAGATTTTCTGTAGCCGTAATTTCAAGGTTTACTGATCATCGAATGCTGACATATTGCCCAAGTACCATCTACATGAAGCTTTAAGTGTTGATGTAAATTAATTGGATGAAGGTTTTTCAAAAAGTTAACTATGTATCTTGAGTAGTGATGGGCGGACCCAGACTATGAAAGTCCGGATCCGCGCGATTTCAAAAGTACCCGGGTGACGAGAAATTAAAAACATAAAGGAAACATAAGAAAATAAGAATGAAGCGAGTGCTTCAACTTACCGAGGCTCCATTGTGACTGTGACTGCTTCCGTGGCCTCTCCTTCCTTTCCTGGGCCACTCATCATTGCTCATACATATGCACAGCTTTCTCCACCCATCTGCCAGCTTGGCATCTGTGACTGGTTGCAGTCAGACGCGCCTCCAGTCCGTGTGACAGCATCAGACTGCAACCAATCACAGACCCTGTCTCCGGGACAGTGTCGTGGTATAAAAATATATATTTTTTTAAAATCATTAAAAAAAAAGCTGCATGCGAACCTCTTATTTTGTTACACAGCCAAGATAAGCGTTGGACTGGAGGCTGCAACCTGTAGCCATGGGCTTTATCTGTGCTGGATATCATAATACGGGAGGCCCTATGCCATTTTTTTTATTTTTACTGTACAATATAGATGCACACAATGCCTGTGATTGGAAGTAGTCAGCTGACATGCTACCACTCAGGATGGGGGCACGCTTGCCTGCAACCAATCACAGGCAGATATGGGCGGAAAAGCAGTAAATATTCAATGAGGGTTAATTATTGGCCCTGGAATTGAATGCTTGGCCTGGAAGCAGTGTACTGCTATGATGGATGCTCAGTAAGTAAAGCACACGTTCCTATCCCCCTATCCTTCCACCAACATTTTTTATTGCTGGATTCTGGTCCCCATAGACTTATATGGGGACCAGAATCAAAGAATCAAGACCAGAGCTGGATTTTAAAAACCAGATAACAGGGACCCGCCGGACCAGTTATCTGTGAGTCCACCCATCACTAATCTTGAGGGCATATATCGTACCTACCTGGGTGATCAAGCGTTGCTATTTCATGTTATAGTTGTTATCAAATAGCCAACGTAGGAAAAGCAGATATTTACTTTTCAGAATGGTTCGTTTGTGATGTTTTGTATTAACGATTAAGATACTGTAGATCAGTTGATACATTAAAATTGCCTGTTTAATATTTAATAGGTTACGATAGTGTTGTCAAAATAGCCATGACAGGTTGTGACTAGGGATGATCGAATACTTCGATTATTCGGCTTCGCGAATATTTTCCGAATACCTCGCCGCTATTCGAGAAATTCGTGAATATTCGATGTGCAATGTAAGTTTATGGGAAACCCAAATAACAACTATTCGTAACTATTCAGTCTTTCCATAGACTTACATTGCGCATCGAATAGTCGAATAGCGACGAGGTATTCGTAAAATATTCGCGAAGCCGAATTATCGAAGTATTTGATCATCCCTAGTTGTGACTTCACAAGACCTCTATGGAAGCACGCTGGTATTGTCACCAAAAGATTAGCTACAGATTCCAGAATTTAAGTGTTGTCCACAAGTTTCATAAAGTGATTGTCTGTGTGTGACATTGATGACTAATGATGAATGAACTTTAACAGTAAAGTTTGATGTTCGTACCGGACAACAGGTGTTCAAGTTCAACATTCAGAGACTGAACAGTTAGGTTTTTTAATATTATAACATTAAGGGTTGGGGAGAGCAGGGAAATCAGTGAAAAGGTAGAAAACAGTGCTCAAGTGAATGGGAAAAGTTGGAAAAATAGGCTATTAACAGTTTCAGGTACTCACTACAACTCTTATCAGAGCGGCGGCTCAGGGCTGTTCTGAGTAAGATGCCTCGGGACTGATGTGTTGTACCCAGCAAATGTTAATAGGTGTTTATACAGTTCCCATTCACTTGAGCGCTATTTTCTAACATTGCACTGATTTTCCTGCTCTCCCCAGCCCTGAATAATAAGAATTTTAAAAAATGACATGGGGTCTTCCCCATTTTGATAACAAGCCAAAGGTACAGCAGACAGCTGGGGGCTGATGTCAGATCTGGGAAGGGGCCAATAGAAAGAGTAAAGACAGAGAGAAAGAAAGTGAGGGAGAGAGACTTATTAATGCCCTATTTGCTGGATATGAAGAAGGTGCTGTTATGCAACAAATAAGTGGCTAAAGTTACTATAGAGTTGCAGCCCTTCTCTATATCACTTGAACCTTTGTATTATTAGTTACAGACTAAGACTTCCATTTCCATTTTCGATGTGTTTCAGTACTGCAGTTGTATACCACAATCAGTTTAGACCTTTTCTTTCCCAATTTTGACTGAACTGTACACTGTGTACTGCTATCCCTACACTGTACAAGCATAAAATGGTGCTTATGGCTGGCCCTCGTCTTTTATACTGGCTGTGATAGCCCTCCCCTGATTGGCTGCTCTACAACTATGTGTTACAAGCAAAAAAAAGGTTTGGTACCGCTACTGCTTGTGTATAACTGTATTATCTGATATCCTACACAGCTGTATGGAATGTTATTAGCCTTCTTGTGTTGCTTCAGCAGTTTGTGAAACTGTGCTGGGTTTTTTTTTGTGAAACAAATAGCAAGAGAGGTAATTATTCCCCTATTCTCTGCTCTGGTCAGACCCCACCTGGCATACTTTGTACAGTTCTGGGTGCCTCAATTCAAGAAAGACATCGATATATTGAGGAAAGTCCAGAGAAGAGCAACAAAGATGTAGAAGGTCTGCAAACCATGTCATATGAAGAACGGCTAAAAGAACTAGGATTCTTGAGTTTGCAAAAGAGAAGGCTGAGAGGAGACTTAATAGTGGTCTACAAATATCTGAAACATAGTCAAAGTGCAGAGGAGATTCAGATTAGACGATAAGAAAAACTTTCTGACACTGAGAGCAGTCAGAGAGTGGAACAGGCAACTAAGGGAGGTAGTGAGTTATTCATCAATGGAAATCTTCAAGTGGAAACTGGATTGATTTTGCACAGACCTGAGAATTTCCGGAATTTCAACTCAATAGGTGGTGCTAGAGTTTGTCTCCTTTCCTGGAGAGACAATTTGAATAATTCCTAGAGGGGCATGGCAGCTATAAGTCCCCTTACCACTGACAGCCAGACTGGTTTGTCGGTCTCCATAAGGAGAATAGTCTTCCCCTGTGGTAACTCAAAGTTGATCTTTTGTAGATCGATCCACTTACCTCTAAAGGTCATCCATGTCAGATTGGTGTGGGGTCTGAAAGCTTGCACCGCTTACTAAACCGCTATTATCAGCACCTAACCATGTATGGAGAATATCACAGCTCTGTAAACTGTTTAGTGGTTGTTGACAAAAAGCTAAGCTTGATATTACTTGCTTTTCCAGCACATTCCACAGATACTTGAATGGATTGAGATCTGGGGAATTTGAAGAACAAGTCAAATCCTTGAACTCCTTGTCATGTTCTTCAAATCATTCCTGAACAAAGAAGACACAGCTGTTAGTGAATCCTGTTGCTTTGAAGAGGTAAACTTAGTTCTGACGAACGTTTCGGTAGGTGTTACTTGTCCACATCCACAATAAAACTGTTGTACAGTCTAATACAAGCTGACAGCTTCTCTTTAAGGGGTCTGTACAGAGGATCTTTGAGCTCTCTTGTCGTGTCTATTTTAGGAATCAATTGTATCCTTTGTGAAATTACAATTATGGAGAAAATAACGTAATGTTCCTGTATTATTCCTCCTAGAAGTTTAGAAATAAATTAACTACTGGCTATTGTCATGTGGCAGTGTGTTCGTACTCATCTTGGCACTGTCCAATTATTTGTCAATTTATTCCGAAATATTCAGGCAAAATAATTGGGGAAGAGGACAACACAGGGCTATAGATAAAAATGCTTCATGATTGTAATTTAATGGGAAAAAATATTTAGTAAAACAGATGTATCAGTCATAGCAAAGACAGATACTCTTTATAAAATGTGGAAAATCTTTAAAAATCTCTCAGTTAGTTGACTAGACTACAGATATTGGTGATCCTTCCTTAACATTGGTCATTAAAGTGAACTTATCAGGTGCAATATGCATCCAGGACCACGAACAGTTCTGGGTGCATATTGCTAATCCCTGCCTAACTGTCCTTGTATCTAGTAGCATAGATAAAGAGATCTTTAGAAAAAGTATTTCAAAAAGATCTTTTATCATATGATGAACTAATGAGAAAAATGACTAATCACAAGTCGTTGCTTCCCCTAACTAGTCCGCCCTCTTAGCATAGTAGCTCACCCACAGAGTCGTGCTAACATGTTACTCAATGTAACATCACCAGCGGTGATGCACAAACCTGTGTCTGCTGTCTCCGCTGGTCAGAAGTCCCCAACTCTTCCGGTCATGCGCACTAGACCTTGCTGAAGCCGGGACGTGTACACCCGGCTTCATACTGCGCATGACCAAAAGTGCCTCAGAATGGTAATGTATTGGCGAGTCTCTTTAATTTTATGTGACCATACACACCATGTTACAATTTTTTCCAGCCAGATTCCAGCTGAGGAAAAATATGCAGATATGCACTGACTCTTTGCTTTACATTGGTGCAAGTTCAATGCATATTTGTATCTGCATATTTATACGCAGATGTGAGCGAACCCTTATCGGAGCTGATATGGAAATGGCGGATAATGGTGACCAGTAGACATTTTACTATAAACACAGAATATAAATTACAGATATCGAACTGTTGATAAAATAAAAAAACCCATAGTGGTACTTTATACATATAAAAAAATTCATGGGTTAGTGGTTGCAGATACACCTATATGAAAAATAGGTACTGTATAATCTAAAAAAAGAACTCAAAGGACACCTGTGGGAGCTGTAAGAAGTATAAAACAACAATTTTTCATACCTGACATATATATATATATATATATATATATATATATATATATATATATATATATATATATATACAGCTCTGGGGAAAGTTATTAAGAAATCACTGCAAAATTTTCCTTTTTTTTCTCTTTATAGGTCTATTTTTGAGTAAAATGTAAATTCTTTTTTTATTCTAAAAACTACTGGCAACATGTCTCCAAATTTCCAAGCAATACATTTTATATTTATTTTCTGAAAAAGAGAAATGGTCAAAATAACAAAAAATGTATTGCTTTTAGACACCTCAAATAATGCAAAGAAAACAAGTTCATAATCATTAAGAAACAACAATACTAATAATGTTTTACCTCAGGAAGAGAGCAGAAATCAATATTTTGTGGAATAACAATGATTTTTAATCACAGCTTTCATGCGTCTTGGCTGTTTTCCACCAGTCTTTCATGCCGATTTTGGGTGACCTTTTGCCATTCCTGGTCCAAAAATGTATGTACTTCTTCTTTGTTTGATGGCTTGTGACTATCCATCTGCATCTTGATTATATTCCAGAGATTTTCCATGGGGTTTAGATCTGGAGATTGGGCTGGTCATGAAAGTGTTTTGATGTGGTGGTCCTTCATCCACACAGTGATTGACCTAGCTGTGTGGCATGGCGCATTCTCCTGCTTGAAAAACTAGTCCACAGTAGAATTCTGCCACCACCATGTTTGATGGTAGTGATGGTATTTTCAGGGTATTTTGCAGTTAGTTTTCCTCCACACATAGCTTTTTGCATTTAGCCCCAAAAGTTCTACTTTAGACTTATATGACTCAAGCGCATTCTTCTGCATGCCCGCTGGGTTCTTTACTTGCTGCTGTTAATGTGTCTTTCCTTTTTTTTTTGCTCTTGATTCAAAATATTACAAAATACGTTTTATGAGATTACCAGCTTTATACCAATATATATTTTTGGGGTAAATTTTGCTCTATATTTTCATATATCGCCACCCAATTGATGTGATAAAAATTGCATACTGTCAAAGGTTATATTATCATATCTCTATATTGTTTTCAGGCTTTTTGATGCCACAAATTTGAGTCCTTACCTCTGTGTAAGAAACGCGTGGACACATCTGTCTAATGCAGAGATGATCATATCGCTTAATGGAACCCAAAAATGTTGTATTCTATCTTCTACAAATTCTCAATGTACAAAATCTCACATTGTAAGTCTCTATAAAACTCACATTTTGTAATATAACCTTTGACAAAATGCTAGCACTAAAATCAGTTCTGACCAACCAACTAACGATAGCTAAAACTCCTTTAAAGCTGCCTCTAATTATTAGACTTTGTGCCTTTAAATATTAAATGAACACTGAACATGGAACACACAAAATAATAAAATAATTTCTCTTTTAATCTTCTATTTCTCTTTGATCCTATTTCTTATCGTATTGCAATTAAAACGGAGAAATGTATCATGTGAAGTGCTTTACGTGGCCAAGCAGATCAGCCGGTTTCTACTTTTTTCTCTTCACACTCTTGTGTATCCCTGCAATTATCTGCAGCATGAGCCTCCCCCCTCTGCCTAATCTGCAGTAAAATATAAAGATTAATAACAAGCCACTCTTTGGTTAAGACTAGAAAATCATCGGAAAATATATTTTAACAATCAATGAAAAAATCTCAGTAAATTTGGTTTTCAAAAAATGTTTTGAATACAAACTGTATGTGCATAATAAAACAGGGGGAAAAAATTGTACTCACTTGTGCTGCCTCCATGGTTCCTCGACAGATAATCCACGCAGCTCCTTTACATATGTAAGAGAGATCATCTTCCTCCATCTTCACAATGTTCATCAGCTTCTGGGCACTAAGTTGAATTTATATCATAAGAACATTAATCACTTCAGAGCAGATTGACAATGGAGGAAGAGTTAAGCGGGCTTTACACGCTACGATATTGCTAGCAATTGCTAGCGATATCAAGCATGTAAGCACCCGCCCCCATCGTGCAAGTAAAATCATGTGATCGCTGCCGCAGCGAACACTATCGCTACGGCAGCGTCACACGCACTTACCTGGTTGGCGTCATCGCTGTGACTGGCGAACAATCCCTCCCTCAAAGGGGAGGGATGTTCGGCATCACAGCGACATCACCGCGACGTCACTAAGCGGCCGGCCAATCAAAGTGGAGGGGCGGAGCTGAGCGTGATGTAAACATCCCGCCCACCTCTTCCTTCCGCATTGTGGCTGGCAGCAGGTAAGGAGACGTTCGTCGCTCCTGTGGTGTAACACACAGCGATGTGTGCTGCCGCAGGAGCGATGAACCACAACGAAAAACAACCCTTACCGATTTTTGAGTTTGGGACGACCTCTCCATGGTGAACGATTTTCACCATTTTTTGAGGTTGCTTAAGGTCGCTGGTATGTGTCACACGCTGCGATATCGTTAATGACGCCGGATGTGGGTCACTAACAACGTGACCCCGACGATAAAACATTAACGATATCGTAGCGTGTAAAACCCCCTGAAGACACTGCTTGTAGTGATTAATGGGAGCTCAAAGGGAGTTGGGCAAAGGAAGTTGTACAGCTCAGAAGTGAGCTGAGTGTTTTCTCATCTTTTTTACCCATTTTCTGTCTCTCTACAAACATCAAAATAAGAAAGTTAAGGCATTGGTATCATAATTTACTTACATGGAGTACAGATGAAGGCAGTGATTGGTGAGCACTGCCATGTTTGGGTGCTCGGTACTTGTTAAGGGCAGTAAGAGCATTTTTCCAGAAGAGCTCCCAGAGAAATGCTTGAGCCCCACATTGACTTCCATTATACTATGGAGCTCGAGTTGTGCCCATCGAAGCATCCAACTGCTCTTATTGAGTACCAAGCCCCTAAGCATGGTACTGTTCACTCATTACTAGATAGCTCAGCTCCTGTGCCTCACTATAAGCTGTTGTAGAACATTGTTCTGGTAAGCATAACACTCAGATGAGGATCTAGGTGCTTTCCCATTACTGCCATCATGTGTACTCCAAATGTATATGTTCTAATATTGTCACGAGTGGGGCACGGCCTGATATGATCTTGGAGCAATATGGCACCAGAATGTCACAGCGCATTGTGGATCGCAGATCTGCTTTAGTGCCTGCTCTCCACTTAAGGCCCCGTCACACTAAGCAACATCACTAGCAACATCGCTGCTAACGAACAAGTTTTGTGACGTTGCTAGCAATGTTGCTGTGTGTGACATCCAGCAACAACCTGGCCCCTGCTGTGAGGTCGTTGGTTGTTGCTGAATGTCCTGGGCCATTTTTTAGTTGTTGCTGTCCCGCTGTGAAGCACAGATCGCTGTGTGTGACAGCGAGACAGCAACAACTAAATGTGCAGGCAGCAGGAGCCGGCTTCTGCGGAGGCTGGTAACCACAGTAAACATCGGGTAACCAATAAGCCCTGTCCTTGGTTACCCGATATTTACCTTTGTTACCAGCCTCCGCCGCTCTCACTGTCAGTGCCGGCTCCTGCTCTGTGCACATGTAGCTGCAGGACACATCGGGTTAATTAACCCGATGTGTGCTGTAGCTAGGAGAGCAGGGAGCCAGCGCTAAGCATTGTGCGCTGCTCCCTGCTCTGTGCACATTTAGCTGCAGGACACATTGGGTTAATTAACCCGATGTGTGCTGTAGCTAGGAGAGCAGGGAGCCAGCGCTAAGCATTGTGCGCTGCTCCCTGCTCTGTGCACATGTAGCTGCAGGACACATTGGGTTAATTAACCCGATGTGTGCTGTAACTAGGAGAGCAGGGAGCCAGCGCTCAGTGTGCGCTGCTCCCTGTTCTCTGCACGTGTAGCTCCGTGCGCTGGTAACCAAGGTAAATATCGGGTTGGTTACCTGATATTTACCTTAGTTACCAAGCGCAGCATCTTCCACGCGGCGCTGGGGGCTGGTCACTGGTTGCTGGTGAGCTCACCAGCAACGCGTGTAGCGACGCTCCAGCGATCCCTGCCAGGTCAGGTTGCTGATGGGATCGCTGGAGCGTCACAGTGTGACATCTCACCAGCAACCTCCTAGCAACTTACCAGCGATCCCTATAGTTGTTGGGATCGCTGGTAAGTTGCTTAGTGTGACTAGACCTTTACTCTTTGGAGTTGGAGTTGGAGCATATTTAATTCCATCTGACACTGCAGGAGTTAAGGTTAATTTATATCCTGCAGTGCTGTAGCACGTAGTTCTATCCTCAGCTGCAGCTACTCCCTTCTGCTATACATATCTGCTCCTCACTCCACTCTATGCTGGATATAGCTTATTCCAATTGTTGTCCACTTGAAAAGGAACCAATCTCTGGAGAAAGCTGAGGTGTTGGTTCAGTTGTAGCAGAGAAGTTCCTTCTGGAGTTTTATTTGTTGTGTCTTTCTTCTTTGTTTGTCTTTCCTACATTGTGTTGTCTTGTTTGCAGTGGCGAGACATGTGACTTACTGGCCTTCATTAGCCAGTGTGAGTTTAGGGTCAGTGAGGGCCTAGGCATGTGATTGGTGAAGGGAAGAAGGACCCATATTGGGATGTTAGGGAGTGCTGGAATCAGCTTAAGGTGATTACAAGGAGGTCACCCAGCTCTCCTCTCCCTAGTGCCAGGGCCCACCCTTGTATTGTGTTTTCTGTATACGCTGTGTGTGTCATGGTCGGCTCTCTGCTGTTTTAAACTAGTGACAATCTTAGGCCTGGAGCCTCCCATCTCAATCTTGACTCCTTATTTAAATTAAGTTTTCTTTACTTTGGCATCTCATGAGTTAACCAGTTTTGTTGCAAGCAGCTCCGGGCAGTTGTTGCTGCTTTGCGCCCACACTCATTTAGGTTTATACTGGAGGCTTTCCAGCAGACCTTACTGCTATTAGAATCAGTTCTACTTTGGCCAGTCTGGTGGAAGGATCTGCTAAGGAATATTCCTGTGCCCATCCATCTGCTACTTTAGAGTCCGTCTGCTGCTGTGAAGTTTCGTGTTTTGTATCCTTCTGTTTATTCCCCATCTGTCTTTCCTTTCCCTCCTTGTTTATTAATGTAGTGGTGAGTCTAGTGTACTCATCGGTCTACTCACTAGGCAGGGTGAGTTTAGGGCCAGCTGAGGGACCCAGGTATCTTGCTCGCCGACAGGTTGAAAGAACCTGTATAGGGACGCTAGGGAGCTCAGGAGTCAGCTTGAGGTGCGTGCAGGAGGTGCCCCCTCACTGATCTCCCTAGTGGCAGGACCTCCATTGTATCGTGATCCCGGTGCACCCCTCTTCTTTGTTTGTGGTGTTTTTGCTCAGATTCAGACGCTCATTGGTCTGAACGCGCGTCATGCATTATATATGGACATCTCCTACTCCATGCGTGACAGTATGTTACAGCGCTCACCAGGAGTTCCCTTATACCTGGCAAAAACCCCTGACACATATCAATACAGCTAAAGTCAAATAGATTGGGGAAAAGCAGAGGTTTGTAAGTGGATTACTTGTATTTTTTCCCATGGGATTGAAGACAAATTCCATAATAATGAAATGTACAGAGCTTCATAATTTTCCACTCCAAAACTTATATAGAAAGTACAAAACTTTAGTTAAGGGTGCTAGTGATCGCACCCGCCCCCGTCGTTTGTGTGTCACGGGCAAATCGCTGCCCGTGGCGAACAATATTGCTAGGACGCATCACACATACTTATCTTTTTAGCGACGTCACTGTGGGCAGCGAACAACCTCTTTTTTAAGGAGGAGGTTTGTGCGCCATCACAGCGACGTCACACAGCGGCCCGCCAAAAGAAGCGGAGGGGCGAAGACCAGCCGCATTAACGACATTTCCACCTCATTGCCGGAGGATGCAGGAACGCTTTTGTTTGTCGTTCCTGGGGTGTCACACATAGCGATGTGTGCTGTCTCAGGAATCACGAACAACCTGCATCTAGCACCAGCAACGATATTATGAAAATGAATGACGTGTCAATGACCAACGATTAGGTGAGTATTTTTGATCGTTAACGGTCGCTCGTAGGTGTCACACGCAATGACGTTGCTAATGAGGCCAGATGTGCATCATGAATTCCGTGACCCCAACAATATCTCGTTAGCGATGTCGTTGTGTGTAAAGTGGCCTTTAGTTTTAAGTGTTGGCAAAATATAACAATATTTTTAAATTTATTTAATTTGTATTTTATGGCTGCTGATAAATAAGAACATTTAACAGGGTCGGGGATATAAATTCCAACTACTGACTTTTTAAAGGAATTTTACTCTATAGTTAATTTGAACTGCTGTCCACTTGAAAAGAAACCAGTCTATGGAGGAAGCTGAGGAGTTGCTTTACTTGCAGCTGAGAAGTTCCTGCTGGAGTTTTATTTGTTGTGTCTTTTTTCCCTGTTTGTCTTTCCTATATTGTGTTGTCTTATTTGCAGTGGCAAGACACTACTGGCCTTTACTAGCCAAGTTGAGTTTAGGTCAGAGTGGTCCTAGGCATGTAATTGGCGAAGGGGGGAAGGATCCATTTTGGAACATTAGGGAATGCAGGGATCAACCTAAAGTGAGTGCAAGGAGGTGACCCAGCTCCGCTCTCCCTAGCGCCTTGTATCATGTTTTTGGTGTACCCTGTGTGTTACGGCGCTCACCGTGAGTTACCTTATACTTCGCGGACCCCCCTGACATATCAATACAGCTAAAGACAAAAAGTCTGGGGAAAAGCAGAGGTTTGTAAGCGGATTACTTGCATGATTTCCCATAGGAATGAAGACAAATTCCATAATAAAGAAATGTACAAAGTTTCAGAATTTTCCACTCTAGAAAAATTATATAAAAGTATGAAACTTTAATTAGTCTTTAAGTGTTGGTGCAATATTATAAGAATATTTTTTTTTATTTATTTAATATTTCTTTTACGGCTGCTGATAAATAAGAATATTTAACAGGGTCGGTGAAATAAATTCCAACTACTGGTTGTTTAAAGGAATTTTACTCTAATCTTCCTTATTATTATCAGCATCAGATTTATTCTAATTCATTACAATGTTCATTGAAATAGTCATCTGATGTCATTTATAACCATATCTCTATTGCTTTGCGGAGCTTTACAGGAAATGTTCTGTACGAAATATAATTAGAAGAAAAAATTCTGTGGCCTTATAAATATGTGTCACTGACTTTTCACATTTGAAATATAATGAGACTTTTATTATACAATATATTAGAACTAGGTATCCTTTGTACTTTCATCACTGTGAAATGCAATTAACCTTTTAACGTTGACAAAGCCATCAGATGTAGGTTGTATATCATTTGCAGATGCTGATTTACAAATGAAAAACTTAAATTTTACAGAATTAGTTGTTTTACACACAATTGCTGGTGACTATCTTTGAGGTTTAATTGTTTTCTCGTGTTATTTTTTTTAATATTTTCATTTCTTTAAAATATGGTTTTCTTTATCTAAATGCTGAATATTTTAGAATTTATTAGAAATAGCATTTTAGAACTTTTTATGGAATATTTTTGTTTACCATTTATAAGTGTGATTTTAGTTCAAATTTCTTAAAATCTAATATTATAGGCTGCTTTACACGCAAAATCTCTAGCGATCGCACCCGCTCCCGTTGTTTGTGCATCACGGACAAATCACTGCCTGTGGCGAACAATATCACTAGGACGCATCACATGTACTTACCTTCCTAGCGACGTCGCTGTGGGCGGCGAACAACCACTTTTTTAATGGGGCGGTTCATGCGGCATCACAGCGACGTCAATCAGTGGGCCACCAATAGAAGCGGAGGGGCGAAGAACAGCTGCATTCACGTCACTCCCACCTCGTTGCCAGAGGCCGCAGGAACGCTGTTGTTCGTCATTCCCGGGGTGTCACCCGTAACGATGTGTGCTGCCTCAGGCAGGAACGACGAACAACCTGCGTCAAAAATGAGCAACGATATTTGGGAAGTGAACGACGAGTCAACGATCGACGATTTGGTAAATATTTGTGATCGTTAACGGTCGCTCGTAGGTGTCACATGCAATGACGTCACTAACGAGGCCGGATGTGCGTCACGAATTTCGTGACCCCAAAGATATCTCATTAGAGATGTTATTGCGTGTAAAGCGGCCTTTACTCAACTCATTTAATCCACCATCATTTTGAAGATTTTAGTTTGATTTATTATTTTGAAAGTTATTTATGTTATTCAATTAAAAGTGTTTTTCATCTTCAAACTTTTTTCCAATTTAAGGCCTCGGTTCCACTTGCGTTTTGCACAGACGAGTGTAATCCGATAAAACATCGGATTGCACTCGCACCAGTACAAAACTATTGGGCAGTGTTCATCTACAATTGATTTATTATGCCATGTCAGCCTGATAAATGAATCGCAGCATGCTGTGTTTGGCAGTGAGTCTCGGCTCACACGCACCCATACAAGTCTATGGGTGCGTGTGAAACATTGCACTGCACATGCATGTTATCTGACTGCAGTGTGATGTACGCAGAGACAGGCAGCAGAGGAGAGGGAGAAAGTGCTCCCTCCCTCTTCTCTGCAGCTGTGATCCAATCGCAAGATCAGATCACCGTTGCATGACCCTCTGCTGACGCTCACAGCAGATGGTCATTAGCGTATCGCTTGCGATACTCTCACTTTAATGGGATAAAATTAGCTTACCTTCCCCTGTTCTAATGCTAGAGCCATGTTCAGTGTTTGGTAAGTATTTCTTCAGTATTTTACAGCAGTATTTGTAAGCCAAAACCAGGAGTGGGTAAAAAAAATACAGAAGTGGTGCTCGTGTTTCTATTATACTTTTCTTCTGATTGTTCCACTTCTGATTTTGTCTTACAAATACTGATGTAAAATACTCACCAAATACTTGATGTGTGAATATGGGCTAAATCTCTGTTCATACAATGCATTAGCAATTTGCAGTTTTGGGAGTGCCTTCAGTCTTTTTGTCTAGATAAATAGGGGTCATGACCTCTAACTGTGCACCCCTCCCTCACTAGCCACAGGTGATTTTATTCTCTATAGCAGGTTCCTATTCACCCATACACAGGAGGTTGCTAAACTCAGAGAGAGGCTTCAGTTCAGAGTAGGTACCCAGTATATGAGATATCACTTGATGTGACCATTGGGCAGATATAAAAATGGCTCTTTTTATTTGCTAAATATCTCAAATTTTTTTTTAGGTCTCCTTTAGCAGTAATGCATTTCTATATTTTTACATTCATGGTTTTCATGCTTCAGCATTTCAGAGTGCAACTGTCTGTTTTTTTGTAATTTATGCTTTTGTAGACAGCAAAAAACTGCTGGATCCAGGGATTGGCTGCAGCGGTCATGTGTGCTGTAGTGATGACATAACCCTCTAACCTGTAAGCAGTCACTTGAAGAAGTGCCATAGAGCCTAAACTGGAAGAAAGGAGTTTAGTTATAGCTAATTTTAATATTTTAAATTATTTTTACAGCTAGCACATTTGGTTAACAAAATGTAAAGTTGGAAAACCTTTTAAAGTGATTCATCCTGACTAAACTAAAACAGCCTATATCAGAGTCTGGATCCTCTATTCCAAGCATAATTTTTTCACTCTGAAATCCAAGGGGTGAGGATGAGGGAATTAGTTCAGGAGGTAGGTCTCTGTTGGCTTCTGCTTCCTTCTTCCCAATTCCCATTGTGGCAACACAGCCATTAGGTTACAGTCAGCATTCTAAGATGTAGTGTTCATGGAGAATTGGAAAAAACAAACAAAACAAAACACTGCCCACACACCTCCATAAGTGTTTTGCTATGGGCCAAAATCAAAACATTTTCCGAGGTGTGTGGGTGGTGTGTTTTTTTTATTCTCTGTGAACAATAGAGCTTAGAACACTGACTGAAAGTCAAATTTGAGACAAAAAACAGTACCCGCAACATGGACAATGCAGGGCATCAGACAGACAGAAGCACAGCGCTATACTCACCACATCACTTTCCAAGTCCAAACCCCGAACTTCAAGCCTAACGTTTTCTCATCTCTAATTATGAATTAGTCAAGCTGTGACCCATCCTGTTCCACCTCAGCCTTACCCATTATGCCAAACTTGGAAGAAACTGTAGGGAAAACGCCAAGTTACGCCTAAATTTTGTGACTGTCAAAGCTTTTTTCTGGTGTGAAAGCTGTAATGAAATGGGCCTTAAATTTCCATATTATTTTATATTTGAAGTATTAATTCACATAAGATTACAACTTGAAAATTATCAAATGAATGCTAGCAGTGATTTGGTGGTCCTTTGGTTTCTAACCAGCCACCGAGGACCATTCTGCTTAACATTCCCCGGAAAGATGCTCAAATCCCCTATTGTCTTACATATAGTCTGGTGCTCAAGTTGCGCCCATTCAAGCATCCAACTGCTCTTAACGAGTATTGAGCATATGAGCATGGTAGTGCTCGCTCATCTCTACTACTGAGAGAAATTTATAGTGGCTATTAACAGGTTAACAGTTGACGGTAGCGCTTGGTTCCACCTAGGGTTGCTAGAGGCAGATACTGGCTTTGACACTTAACCACTGTCTACCTGGCATAGGGGGGCTCAGCCTATAAGCTCTCTCTTTTCACCTTTTCACGTATAGCAGATATCGGGAAGAGTTTAAGTTTGTGAATATGAACTAAACTATCTATTTGGGAAAATAATAACAAACAAAAATAAAAGCCAAAGCACAATATAAATATAAACAATAAATCCTTTGATATCTGGAAAAACACCATGCTTTTGAGATTTATTGTCGGAGGTCGAACAATAAATATTCAACATACAGAGATGTATTGTTTCCTTCTATAATTGAGCAATAATAGCGAAGAGGGAACCATAAATACTCCACAAAAGATCAAATGAAAATATATCTCTTTGCTCCAAACTCCAAGTAATGCAAAAAATATAGCAAAAAAATGAGTCAACCATTATTAAAAAGTAGAAAAACATTTTTTAAGATATCCCAAGGAATTTTGCCCCCATTTTAATCTACTATGTAGTAAGTTCATATGATTTTAAAGTTGTTGCATTTTTTGATCAAACAGACTTTAAAACCATATATTTTACACTTTAGCCATTATTCCTTTTAGATACGTTACTGGTGCCACAGGGTGAGTCTCAACATCAAGACCAGAAAAAGATTCACAATCTTAAGCTATTTTTTTTGATATGTAGTTGTGGGGGAGTATTTTCTCATCCTTTTAATATCATATTTTTAATATTACATTTGAACCATGGGGCATAGCTAAAATGGGGTGCAGTTAGATGTGGATTCTGGTGTCGGTGAAGGCTTGAAGGCCTATCTGTAGAATAAGAAGATACCATTGTACAACGTGATGCATGACAAGTTGGGGTTCTGTTTCAAATTTTGGATTTCAGCCCATAAACCTCAAACTATTTGTCTGGAGGTTTTCATATCTTCAATGTTGCATCTTTCATATCCAACCTTTTTCCTGTCTAATTTTATGGTCTTTAAGTTTAGGTATTTGGACATGCACCAAAATGAGTTACATCCCAAAACAAAATAGCCATTTAAGTAATAATCTGGTATTTTGTGAGTCTTTCATAGTGCGCAGAGGTTATTTTTGCAGGTCCTCTATCTCAAGAAGATCATAAAGTCTTTATCCCATACATTGGTGTTGGCCTTGTGGCCATCAACATCTCTAGGACTTTACCATGATCTGATACAATTGTGATAAAATGCTGGCAGTATGTGTACTGATGTCAGAGGCGGATTAGGAGTAACCAGGGCTCAGGCAGTATCGGAGGCCTGGACCCCCCAGAACCCAATGCACCACATGACACGTCACATGATCCCCTTTGATTTTTCATGTGATCGGTCACATAGGTGCACATCTGAAGATGAAAAACAACAGAGACAGCAGTGCATGTAGTGCATTGTACTATTTTTTCCACCATATTTATAGTACATAATAGAGCAGCGGTGGGAAATTAATTTTCCTGAAGGACCACATGAGAGGCCATGTCTGGTGGGGAGGTCCAAACTAATAGGCTGAAATTAGTTCTGCTCAGTATAAATATTATCATATTTTTTATATTTATTATTTTATAGTAATATTAACTACATCATTTATTATTAGGCAGAATTAAGTATGCCGACATCTCCCATATATACCACATCAGTCCACTCAAAGAACCCCTTATATACAGTATGAGCCCTCACACAGCTCCCCTCTATATACAATATGAGTTCACACACAGCCCCCTCTATATACAGTATGAGTCCACACACAGATAAACTATGTACAGTATCAGCCCACACACAACCCACTTATATAAAGTATGTCTACACACAGCACCCCTGTAAATAGTATGAGCACACACAAACACATACAAGACTGTAATAATTAAAATAAAACACTGGACATGAAGACAAAGGCTTACCCAGACATTGACTTGTTGCCGAAATGTACATCGCAGTGGACCCCACCCCAGCAGAAGGCTAGGTGTTCTTATAGGTTTGTGAAAACAATTCTTACTTTTCACTATCTTGCACAACGTTGCTTTTTTTCCTATTCACCACCTTCATTGACATATTCCGCAGCGCTTTACAATTCAGAGAGGACATGTACAGACAATTTGAGACAATACAAAATAACAAAATTAAGATACCAGGAGGAGTGAGGGCCCTGCTCGTAAGCTTACAGTCTATGAGGTCATAGGGGAGGCACAAAAGGTGAATGAGGGGGAGAAAGCTTGTTATATATGGTCCAGCCATCGATTTAATAGGGTATTTAAAACCAGCTGTGTGGACCGGTCGCCAGTCAGAATTTATGTAGGTACAGGGGACAAGAATTGGAAGTACATTTTTTGTTATGAAGGGCAGAAAGGGACTAGATTAGATCAGGGCAGTGAGGTGATAGGCTAGTCTAAAGAAATGCGTTTTTAGGGCCCGCTTAAAAGTGTGGATGTTGGGAATTATTCGGATTTTTCTTGGTAGTGTGTTCCAGAGCATAGGCGCAGCTCGTGAGAAATCTTGAAGACGGGAGTGGAAGGTTCGAATTGTTGAGGATGTCAGTCTTAGGTCATTAGCAGAGCGGAGGGCATGGTGGGGTGATAGACAGTGATGAGGGAGGAGATGTAGGGTGGTGCAGAACTGTGGAGAGCTTTGTAAGTGAGAGTGATAAGTTTATGTTGGATTCTGTAGCGGATGGGCAACCAGTGCAATGACTGGCAAAGAGCAGAGGCATCAGTGAAGCGGTTGCAGAGGAAAATGATCCTGGCTGCTGCGTTCAGAATGGATTGGCGATGGGAGAGTTTAGTAACAGGGAGACCAATTAATAAAGAATTACAATAATCCAGGCGAGAATGAATGAGAGCGACAGTAAAGGCCCTGTCACACACAGAGATAAATCTGCGGCAGATCTGTGGTTGCAGTGAAATTGTGGACAATCAGTGCCAGGTTTGTGGCTGTGTACAAATGGAACAATATGTCCATGATTTCACTGCAACCACAGATCTGCCAAAGATTTATCTCTTTGTGTGACGGGGCCTTAAGAGTTTTTGCAGAGTCAACAGTAAGAAAATGTCGAATTCTAGAGATGTTTTTGAGGTGAAATTGACAAGAACGAGCAAGTGAACGAATGTGGGGAGTGAAGGAGAGATCGGAGTCAAATATAACCCCAAGACAGCGGGCGTGCTGCTGGGGCGTAACGGTAGAACCACACACAGAAATGGTAATATTGGGTTTCGGAAGGTTAGGAGAGGGAGGAAACAGAAGAAGTTCAGTTTTTTATAGGTTCAGTTTTAGATAGAGGGAGGACATGATGTTGGAGACAGCGGACAGACAATCGGTAGTATTTTGTAATAGTGCAGGGGTGATGTCAGGAGAAGATGTGTATAGTTGGGTGTCATCAGCATAGAGATGGTACTGGAAACCAAATCTGCAGATCGTTTGTCCTATAGGGGCTGTGTATACAGAGAACAGGAGGGGGCCTAGGACTGAACCCTGAGAAACCCCGACTGTAAGGGGAAGAGGGAGGAAGAGGAGCCGGCAAAGGATAAAGTGAATGAGCGGTCAGAGAGGTAAGAGGAGAACCAAGAAAGAATGGTGTCCTTGAGTCCAATAGAGCGGAGCATAGTTAGAAGGAGCTGATATTTATATATATATATATATATATATATATATATATATATATACCATATATATCTTTGTATATATATCTATATATCTTTGTGTATATATACTGCTCAAAAAAATAAATGGAAGACTTAAACAACAAAATGGCATTTTAGTGTTCCCTTTAATTTTTAAGCTCTCTCTCTCGCCATATATATATATATACAGTATATACACTATTTGTCCTCTCCTTTTAGCAGTGTTTATACATAGAGATAACAAGCACATGGCTCAGGAAAGTGAGAGCAACAATTAGGACAATTGCTCAGTCATGAATGAGTCAATGGTGGGGGCCAGCACCTGGTGATTGTATAGAACTGATAACAATTCAGGGCCTGACAGGGAGGGCAATGTAGGTGAGGGGCTAACTGCTTTACATAAATCAATGGGGTAGGGAGAGTTGCCTGGGATGTTAGGAGTTAACCTCTCCTAGAATGTAGTTACCTTCTGTACTCTACTAGGCTCTTATGGCCGAGGTTGTTGAAAAGAAACTCTATACTATGTAAAATAAAAGCTCTCACAGTAGGAGCATTGCAGATAGAAAAAGCAAGCCAATTTTAACTTGCTTATGTTCCTGCTGTCTAACTAGCTATAGCAATTTAATAACATGAGAATACCTGTTTAAGGTAACATCCTTGGCATCAGATGATTTGAAACACTTGATATCAGTCTCACAGATTACAGATTATTTGAAATTTCCCCTCTCTTTGTATATATATTGTAGAAAATTGATTTTAATTGATCTCTGTACATGAATATTGTGAATCCCAGTATGTTCCCAACTGGTGGGCACTGCCGGAGTATGGCCCGTGTGCAAACATAGTATATGGGCCCTTTTCAGTCCAATAACTCATCCAAATGCTTTAGAGATAGAAATGTGCCCTCGACATGTTGGCCACCTGTACAACTGCATAGGTTGCATCAGTGATATGTCCATCTATGAGGTTCCCCTTTTAGAAGAATGAGCACATTCTACAAATCTTTGTGGGTGCAACATAACCACAGTCTATGCTACTGGCTTAAGGCCGCTTTCGCTAGCGATCGCACCCGCCCCCGTCGTTTGTGCATCATGGGCAAATCCCTGCCCGTGGCGAACAATATCGCTAGGCTGCATTACACGTACTTACCTTTTTAGCGATGTCGCTGTGGGCAGCGAATAACCTCTTTTTTAAGGGGGTGGTTCATGCAGCATCACAGTGACGTCAATCAGCAGGCCACCAATGGAAGCGGAGGGGCGGAGAGCAGCCGCATTCATGTCACTCCTACCTCGTTGCTCGAGGATGCAGGAACGCTGTTGTTCGTCATTCCTGGGGTGTCACACGTAGCGATGTGTGCTGCCTCAGGAACGAGGAACAACCGGCGTCTAAAATGAGCAACGATATTTGGGAAATGAACGAGGTGTTAACGATCAACGATTTTTCACTATTTTGCGATCGTTAGCTGTCGCTCATAGGTGTCACACGCAACGACGTAGCTAACGACGCCGGATGTGCGTCACAGATTCCGAGACCTTAACGAAATCTGGTTAGCGAAGTCGTTGCGTGTAAAGCGGTCTTTAGAGTAGCCTTCATTCAAAGAGAATGTGAAAAACCACGATATGCAAAAAGAGGAGAGTGATTTGGGTTATTTTGATGGCTGCTAAGGCCATATAGGACAGCAGTGGAAGAAGGAACACATTTGGAAAAACTGGGACCTTAATTTTACCAATTTCAAATGACATTTTCTGAAACTATTTTTAACCCTGTTTTTAATTATGTCTGCACTTCTTCTGCTCTTCAATATCTTCAAAGAACAAGTCCTTTAAAAGGAAATAAGTAATATTGAGTTTTCACACCTTGTCATGTGCTTTTCTTCATCTGTTTTGACATTTCCATCAATATACCAATGCAATCTTTGTAACTGAGGAATCCTCTTTGACTTCACCTTCCAATTTCTTCTATAATAATTAGTAACTTCCATCATTATTAATTGATGTGATAATATCTATAGTTCATTTATCTTCCATATTCATCACAGCATCCATTGCACAGTGCACCTGATGCTTTATGTATTTATAAAGCAAAGGTTTCTTGGCAACTACTGTATATTGCAGAACATTTTATACTTGTGTATTTATTTTTTTTAGCATCATTATTAAAGTTTACAATACTATTATTTTAATAACCCATTATACAGGGTAAGTATGAAAAATGGAGATAAAACACGGGTAACCCCATTTATCAGCTGATATCACCTGTGGCAGTGACTGGATGTAAACTTTGTATGGCGTGAAACAACGTCGGTCCATGCAATGTTCAGAGTCCACTGCTAAGTATTGCAAATCCCAAAAAAGGAGCTGATTTGCAGTATACAGAAACAGCCACTACCCAGTGCACAGTGCTACAGTGTTTTTCTCCATAGACTGCTTACATACAGCTGTCACGCTCGGAGTAGAAGATGTCCATATATAACCCGTGATACACGAGGTTAGGCCAACAGGCATCTGATGCACTACCAAAAAACACCACAAAAAGGGTAAAACACCGGGGTCACGATACAACGGAGGTCCCTGCTGCTAGGGAGAGGGGTTGGTGGGCACCTCCTGCACTCACCTCGAGCTGACTCCTGAGCTTTCTAGCATCCATATACAGGTTCCTTCAACCTGGAGGCAAGCACCACTGTGCCTCAGCTGGCCCTTAACGCACACTATCTAGTGAGTAGGCCGATGAGTACCCTAGGCTCACCACTAAACTAATAAACATGGAGGGAAAGGAAAGACAGATAGAAAGTAAACAGAAAGATACAAAACAGCAAACTTCACCATACAAGACAGACTCTAAAGTAGCAGGTGGATGGCCACAGGAGAAAACCTCAGCAGTTCCTTCCACCAGGCCAGCCAAAGTAGAAACTATTCTAACAGCAGCAGGGTCTGCTTGGAAGGCTCCAGTATTTATCCTAAATGGGCATGGGCCTAAAACAGCTAATGCTGATATGCCCTGCCAAGAGCTGTTGGCAACAAAACCTGAAATTAACTCATTAGATGCCACAGGAAAGGAAGCTTAGTTTAAATGAGGAGTCGAGATGGAGATGGGAGGCTCCAGTCCTAAGGAGGTCACTAGTCTCAAAACAGCCGGGAGAAGACCATGACACTAGTTGATAATGGCTGATTAGTGGAGGTGCCTGGTGACTTGACAATTGGACCAATTCTAATAAAATTTAACCAATTCATGTAACGAGCTGGGGGCTCTCCTTTTCCAGAAATTTCAGCTACTTTGATTTCTTGGTTCATGGTTTATTGATATGGACATACTGGTATGTGCTATGCTGAGCTGAAAAAACAAAGCGGTAGAGTTACTAGTGTTATAATCAATATTTGTATTTATAAGAAGAGAATATCTGTGAAGGTTTTAGATAACATTTTGTTGCTCTGTCAGATAGTAATTTATTTTAAATGTTCTGCATTCAGTTCCATAAAAATTTTACAGTAGTTTGTATCCACAACCATATTCAATATTACATTTAAGTATTCTATGAGAGTCTGCTTTTATCACATTTTTGCTCATTTTTTGCAAAGTTATAATTTTTTATAAATATTCATTAACAGATTTAGCTTTCTTCTCTCTCAAATACTACACTAGAGTGCTGTTTTAACTGCCCAGTTCAAGCTGCTTTAGAAGCTTCTATCAACTGTTTTTACAAACAACTTATGTTAGGGACTTTCTTTGTCTGAACAGTATGAAGGGAGCAGGGGGACTCACACAGGAAAAGTCCTGTACACTGATTATACATAGAGTATGGATTCTTGCCAAGGGGAGTGTCCTACAGAATCTTATGGAGCTTAACTAGGCAGTTAGAACCAAACTGCAGTATGTTTTTGGGAGATAAGGAGTCAAAATGGGATAGTGAAGTATATTATAAAACTAGCTGTAGTTCCCGGGAATTGCCCGGGATAGTAACTGTCTCTCTGTCTCTCTCCTAGTCTCTGTCTGTTTGTGTCTGTCTGTCTATGTCTCTTTCTGTCTGTCACTGTCTTTCTCTGTCTGTCTGTCTATGTCTCTGTCTCTCTACGTCTCTGTCTGTCTGTCTATGTCTCTTTCTGTCTGTCTGTCTCTGTCTGTCTCTGTCTGTCTGTCTATGTGTCTGTCTGTCTGTCTATGTCTCTGTCTGTCTGTTTATGTCTCTTTCTGTCTGTCTATCTCTGTGTGTGTGTGTGTCTGTCTCTGCCTGTCTGTCTCTGTCTGTCTCTATCTGTCTGTCTGTGTGTATCTCTCTATGTGTGTCTGTATGTGTATATCTGTCTCTGTGTGTGTGTCTCTGTCTGTCTTCCTCTGTCTGCCTCTGTCTCTGTCTGTCTCTGTCTGTCTCTGTCTGTCTGTCTTTCTCTGTGTGTCTTTGTTTGTGTAGACAAAACAGACTGACTGCACTCGCCGAACTGACGTGTGAACAGGTGCATAACTGAACATGACATAAAATACAAAAAAAGACAGTTTGCACTCTGATAATGCTAAAGTATGGAAACCATGAACGTGTGAACATGGACCTGCATTACTGCTAAGGAAAATCTAAGACAATTGAGATATTTAGCATATATAAATGGCCATTTGTATATCTGCCCAGCTGCCCCTTCACGGCATATCTCGTAACTGGGTCCCTAACGCTATTCTGAAGCCTCTCTCTGGGTTAAAAACCTCCTGTGTATGGGCAAGTAGGAACCTGCTATATAGGATAAGAGTACCTGTGGCAACTGGGGGAGGGGTGCATGGTCAGAAGGTATGACCCTCTTAATATAGACAAAACAGACTGACTGCACTCAGGCGCATAACTGAACATGATATAAAATACAAAAAAAGACAGTTTGCACTCTGATAATGCTAACGTATGGAAACCATGAATGTGTGAACATGGACCTGCATTACTGCTAAGGAAAATCTAAGACAAATGAGATATTTAGCATAAATAAATGGCCATTTGTATATCTGCCCAGTTGGCAGGGTCCTCACCTACTATATCCTCAACCCCTTCCATGTAGACCGTGAGCCCTTGCAGGCAGGATCCTCACCTACTATATCCTCAACCCTTTCCATGTAGACTGTGAGCCCTCGTGGGCAGGGTCCTCACCTACTATATCCTCAACCCCTTCCATGTAGACCGTGAGCCCTCGAAGGCAGGATCCTCACCTACTATATCCTCAACCCTTTCCATGTAGACTGTGAGCCCTCGTGGGCAGGGTCCTCACCTACTATACCCTCAACCCTTTCCATGTAGACTGTGAGCCCTTATGGGCAGGGTCCACACCTACTATGTTCTCAACCCCTTCCATGTAGACTGTGAGCCCTCGTGGGCAGGGTCCTCTCTGATCCTGTACCTGTCTGTCCTTGAAATGTTCACGATTATTGTACTAGTCTATGTATGTCCCTTTTTCAAGTGTAAATGGCACTGTAATAATAAATAACAATAAAAATAATAATCTAAAACAAAAATCACCCATATGACCACTCTAATTAAACGAAAAGGGCATATTCAGACTGATAATAGGTACAATTTCAATCATTTAAAAAAAAATCTTAAATAAATATTATCTTAGCACCATTGAAAACAATTACTTTTTTAAAATTTTATTTCTTTTTCCCATTTTGCGGAATTTATAAATAAAGTTAACAAAATATTTTGAAAAAACAAAATGGTGTAAAACTTGGGACTATGAAACAATACCAAACTTTAGTTATCAATTATGATAGTTTTACAGGTAAATTTATATTGGCATAGTATGAATGCCACATTATGCTAAAGCTTGGCTATGACACTACTTACCGTGGATTGTCATTTTTGGTTGTAGGAGGGACAGGAGCACGTTGAATGACCTATTTTTCTCTCTTAGGGACGTTTGCTGCAGTTAAACCTAGGAAGATAAAACTACTTTTGTGAGAGTCATTTTAACCAAACTGTATACTTAACATGAAAGGAGATTATGCTAATGAAAACATGGTTCTATTAGAACTTTCATCTTTTTAGGGTTATCAAATATTCAAGACAAAGTGGTATATGAATTGGGTTAAGACTATCAAATCAGTATATAATGTGAGAAGAAAAAAAACAACCCAGACTCACCATACAATATTAACAAGCTTTTCAAAGACAGATATATTTAAATACATCTTTGTCTGCTTCTGGACGTAAAGATGATTTAGAGATGGATGTCAAAAGAAAATAACATCTGTGTCCCAGAAAAAACTTTTTTATAATTTTTCCAGGGATTGAGGGATACAAAAGTTTATACAATTTCTGATAACCATAAGGTATATTGTAGAACCTAAAAATAGGTGATAAGTTGCTGGTTAGGGAGGCTTTCGCCACTTTGAAAACATCAATCTCAAGACTGTGTCTCTTGAGTGACCCTTTACATGGAGCAGCAATTGTATGAGGGGGCAAGTAGCGCCCACTCCTACCAAGGCAGTGTATTGTAATGTACATATATATTTTATTGTAACTGTAAATAAAGTGTAATATGGAGTACTGGTCCCTCGTGCTGTGGTAGGCAGGAGACATAGTACAGGGTCAGGAGTGATGCAGATATAGGGTTAAAGATAGAAAGTGGGTTAAGCTGAAACTAGGGAAACAAGCAAAGCAGGAGGTGGATGATAGGAGTAGTTAGATAGTTAAGGCAAAGCAAGGACATAAGAAGTGTAGAGATATGGTTGCCTGGGATATGGAGATGGGGGAATAAGAGAATGCAAAAGGTTATCAGAATGTATGTAAGAAGTAATTAGTTAAAGGGAACCTGTCAGGTAATTTATGCATTCAAACCTAGTAGCAGTGTGATGTGTGGCCTAGTAACCCCTGCCTACCCATCCCTGTGTTGTAATATTGTGTAATGTGTATGTATAAAAATATGTTTTATTACTTATGTCTACCCTATGTAAATGAGCAGGGGCTCTAGCTCCATGGGCATCGCATCGCCCTGTGGGCGTTTGCATGTTTTTCGTGGTATCACGCCCCTGTAGGCGATGTCCCGTCGCTCCTTGAGATCCGACGCGTGCACACTTACCATTCCTGCAGCCTTGTTATCCGGATTCTTGCTTCTTGTCTTCAGACGCGCACTGCTCATGACAGAGACCGCAGGAGTCCTTTGAGCATGCGCAGTGCGCATCTGAAGATGAGAAGCAAACTCCCGGATAACAATGCTGCGGGAATGATAAATACGAACGCGCGGGATCTCAAGGAGCGACGGGACGTCGATCATCTAAATCCATGGTATCACTCCCACAGGGGCGTAATACTATGGAAAACATGTAAACACCCACAGGGCAATGCGCCGTTCATGGGGCTAGAGCCCCTGCTCATTTACATAGGTTAAACATAAGTAATAAAACATATTTTTATACATGTACATTGCACAATATTACAACACAGGGATGAGAAGGAAGGGGTTAATAGGCGACATATCACCCTACTACTAGGTTAGAACACATAAATTACCTGACAGGTTCCCTTTAAGCGACAGGAGCTGAAGAGTACGGACAGGGTCCATAGTTGGGACCTGTCCAGATAGGCAGCATCCAAGAACTGGTGAGAAGTTAGGGTACAGAGACTGCTAACGGGACCCTGAACTGGGCAGGAGCTCTTACGCATCTAAATGTCCAAGTAAGACACTGCAGCCACACGGAAATGATACCGGGGGAGAAAGGGTGCCAGGAAGAGGGCATAGGACTCAGCTGCTGGAGGATAGTGCCAAGGGCGAGTGCTAGGAAAAGATAAGTCTTCCCCCGAGGTAGAAGAGACACAGCACAAGTAGTCCTATGGGCTTGAAGCATAGAAAGAAGCAAGTGATACAATAAAGAAGTTCCTGTGATTTTACCAGAGACTGCATGTGCTTTATGTCACCCTCCCTGTCTATGACAAGGACCCAGCAAGAACAGATAAAGGTAATAGAGACATTGACGATTACTGACTTAAGCCCCAAAGAGTGCACTACATGGACATTTCCAATTACTGAAGCTAGGGGAAGCACTGCTGGCCATCACCTGGCTCCCGTCTTCATGATGATCACGCATGCATTCCACCACTCCACTAAAAGGGGTTATCCACTACTAGGACAACCCATTCTGATCCCACTCTTTTCCCCCTGTGAAAATAAAGAACTTTGTACTCACCCCTTATTTTGGCGCCATTCCAAGGCTGTTGATAACGGCAGTTTGGGGCTCAAGTGACATTGTGACATCATGAAAGCCCTGTATCCAATCACTGCTGGCTTCTCTTTCCCCACCTTAAGATCATATTGAACCACAGAATAAAGTTTACATGTCAGTTAAAAAAAACCAAACAAATACAAATATTGCTGTTTGTGAACCACTAAGAATATGGTGACCCCCAAAACAAATGGGTTTTTTTTCAATGAGTGTATTAAATGTACAAAAGCAATTAAAGAATAACTAAAAGGATAAAAAAAAAATATCACCATATTTATACTGTCCTACAGAACAAAGTTAACACTTTACTTATGCAGAACGATGGATGTGTAAAGTTTTAAACCAAAAAACTGAAGCAGTATTATTGTTTTGTTTATATTTCTTCCAATTAATAAAAGTGCTGTGAACTTCAAAATGATGTCACTGAGAAATACAACTTATCCTAAAAAAAAAAAATAGACAATTATATGGCTATTTCGCCAAAAAAATAAAAATCTTATGGTTTCTGGAATGCAACAATAGAAAAGTAAAAAGAAAAATAAAAGATCTGGTATGAGGGCCAAAACTGATCTTAATATAAAAGTGTTAGAGTGTTTGTCCATTACTTGAACAATTCCTTCTCAATTACTATTTTTCTCCACTGTAAAATTAAACACTTATACACACCTACTGTCACAGTTCTCTCTCTGCTATAGGAGTTTTGGGACTGAGTCTCACTTTCCCCTGCATCCCAGGTGTTTCCTGTTTGGAACCACTCCCAGTTCCTCTTCTACCAGCAGAGGGTGCTGGTTATTCTTGATTAATTAAGATTCTGGTCTTGGAGGTGGAAGGAGCTGCTTGATAGCCTCTGCTGACGTTGCTGGTGTGGCTGCAGTCCTGGTGCTGACTGCAGCAGTCTGTTGTGGTGTTTTCCCCCTGTCTGTCTTTCTTCCCTGGTGTGTTGTTTCAGTGCAGCGGTGAGGTTAGCATCCATCACCTGCCCACTCCCTAGCTAGGGACTACTGAAGGGTTATCTCAGGGCTTCAGGTTTCGGCTCAGTGACAGGTGAGGAACCTGTATAGGAACTGGCTAGAAGTGTAGGGTACAGTGGCAGGTAAGTGAGGAGGTGCCCATCTTTCCCTTCACTAACACTAGGGCCCACCATTGTCAAAGTGTCCCATGTGTACCCCTTGTTTATCTGGGTGTTACCCCTGTTTTGTTGTGTGTTTGGCCTCACGCTGGACCTACCCTAGTCTGTTTGTGACACCTACAGCGCTGTTCCAGTGGTGTGGCACTGGCTCTCCTGGGGCTTGTGTGACAGTGTCATTTGATCCCTTCAGCCAATCAGAGGCCACATCACTTTCTTTTTCAGATGTACTTGACATTATTGACATCCCGAGGAAGTGAGAGATTCGGCTGCTTTCTCACTTCCTCTTGAGGTCTATTTTGACAGGAAGGGAAAGGGAAATGGCCACCGATTGACAGCAGAGATTGAGGGACAAAGCTTTGGCACCCCTGAGGATTCAGTTGCCACAGAGGTACTGCATCTCAGCTAAAGGTGTAGTAACCCATTCCCGGCTAAGGAGGGGGTCATAAACAGGTATACACAAAACAAAAGGGAAAACAAAATGTTCTATCCAAAACTGAAAGCAATCCTGGTTAATTTTTCTTTATAATTCAATTTTTTAAAAATAGTTCTTATAATGCAAACCATTGTTATTTTTTTCTTTTTGCTTCTGAAATTATTTTTTTTAATAAACCTGTTTTACTGTAGGAATTGTTATTGTTTGGAATGTATCTCATTTTCATCTAACACTTTATATCTGTTTCACTGCTGTTTTTTTTCGAAACAATGGATCCATTCTAATGTCCCAAGAACATATATTTTTCTAAACAATGATCCAGCCCTTTTCGACTTGGAGAAGCCCTGTCATTAATTAATTATTGAATTAACAAGACAGCTTCTTTATGTTTATAGATTAGCTTTTACTCTCTTGTAGTTTGGGAGATTTTAGCCCAAGTCAGCTCTCCTTGTGCATTCCAAATCAATAAAAGTGTATGCTCTTGAGAATTAACTCTTCTTTCTAGGTCAGGGTCCTAAAAAAATAGTTTTTATATTAATTAATCTTTTATAGATGAGCAGTGACAGAATACAGGAAAAAAAAAAAGGACATTCATATGACAATAAAAATCCTGAATACACAGTGAATGCCTATCAGAACAACCGGCCACATGGCAATAAATTAACCGGTATTTAGAAAAGTTAGTCACATGCAGTCAGGTATACATTGTAAGGCATTTCCGATGACTGACGTATTCTTTCACTCAGTGTTGGGAAACGTTGTATAGAAGCCATTGAAGCTCTGACTATAGTTGTTCTTTAGTGGGTAAACTACATAATATGGAATGAATGCACATTTGTACAAATTACACAAAACATCCTGTCCTCGTCAAAGCAGCGCACTCGTTCAAAAGGAGCTAGAACAAATTCCAATAATGAAGTAAAAGCCGCGTAGCCCAAGAAATGGAAATAAGCCCATTCTTTATATCTGCTTAAAAGGAATCCATTACCGTAAATATATGTTTTTTTAGATATTTTTTTTTCCATCGTGAAACATATAATTTCTTCGGTTCTTTTTTTGTTTTTAATGGGTATTTTATATATATATATTTTTTTATTCTTTTATTCTTAGCATATATTCTTAGCATAATTGCAAAATCAATCATCTCAACTAGAAGGATATGTGCTTTGCAGTAAACACTAGAAGTTAAAAATATTTTTCATAAAATGACTCACTAAGGGTAACAGTTCAAGGAGAATTGAATTTGAATCATTTTTTTCTTATTTTAGAAAAAATGAAATCTCCCTAGTCTGAATTTTTTGAGATCCATTTTCTGCAAATTCAGCAAAGTAGTGGTAGCTGTTAGTAATGAGTGTATCGATCAACAGTGAATTGAGTTCATGTTGACGTTTCTGAAATTCTACCAAATTCAAACACTGAGATTAGATTCAGATTTCACAAAAATAAAATAAAATTGCGCTGCACAATTTCCCACATTACTGTTGCTTCAGACAGTGGACTAATTATTTTTGTGTGGCCGAGCAGGCCTTCCCATAATGACTAGCAGCCGTAGATAGACATATCGTCTTATTATCCTTTGTACAGTTTATATGAGTTGTTTATAATCTCTAGAGTTCTTTTGTAAGTCTCTTTCTTCTGTAGAGTGTAAGCTCTTATGTTTTGGAGGTTTTCTTACTCTCGCTCTCCTGTAGAGTATAAGCTCTTATGGTCAGTAGGGTCCTCTATAGGGTACTTTACACGCTGTGATCTCGCTAGCGAGATCGCAAGCAATCGTACCCGCCCCTGTCGGTTGTGCGACACAGGCAAATCGCTGCCCATGGCGCACAATCTTGTTAGTCCCCGTCACACGCACTTACCTGCCGTGCGACATCGCTCTGGCCGGTGAATCGCCTCCTTTCTAAGGGGCGGTTCGTGTGGCGTCACAGCGACGTCACATGGCAGGTGTCCAATAGAAATGGAGGGGCGGAGATGAGCGGGATGTAACATCTCGCCCACCTCCTTCTTTTCGCATTGCCGACGGGACGCAGGTAAGGAGATGTTCGTCGCTCCTGTGGTGTCACACATAGCGATGTGTGGTGCCGCAGGAACGAGGAACAACAGTGCTAATAAGCAGACAACGATTTTTGGTTTCAGGATGACCTCTCCACGGCAAACCATTTTGACCTATTTTGCGATCATTTAAGGTCGCTCGTAGGTATCACACACTGCGATCTCGTTAATGAAGCCAGATGTGCGTTACAAACACCGTGACCCCGATGATAATTCACTAACGATATCTCAGCGTGTAAAGCCCCCTTATTTCCTATAAAGGGTAAGATCCTATGGTTAGTGGTGTCCTCTCTCTCTTTCCTGTATCTCCTGTAGAGTGTAAGCTCTTATGGTCAGCAGGGTCTTCTCTCTTTCATGTAAAGTGTAGGGTCTTATGGTCAGCAGGGTCATCTTTCTCACTGTCCTATAGAGAGTAAGTTCTTATGGTCAATGGGGTCCTCTCTTTCACTGTCCTGTAGAGTGTAAGCTCTTATGGTCAGTGGGATGCTCTCTCTGTCCCCTGTAGAGAGTAAGTTCTGATGGTCAGCAAGATTCTCTCTCTCACCTGAAGAGTATAAGCTATTATGGCAAGCAGAGTCCTCTATCTCTCCTGTAGAGTGTAAGCTCTTGTGGTCAGTGGGGTACTCTCTCTCTCCTATAGAGTGTAAGATGTTATGGTCAGCGGGGTCCTCTTTCTCTCTCCTAAAGAGTATAAGCTCTCATGGTCAGCAGGGTTCTCTCTCTCTATATCTCTCACTCCCTCTCCTGTAAAGTGTAAGCTACTGTGGTCAATGTAGTAATCTGTTTCCTATAGAGCGCAAGCTCTTATGATCAGCGGGATTCTGTCTCTCTAGCATAGGGTGTAAGCTCTTATGGTCAGTGGGTCATCTTTCTCTCTCCTGTAGAGTGTAAATATTTATGGCTAGTTGGGTCTTCTCTCACTCTCCTGTAGAGTGTAAGCTCTTATGGTCAGCGAGGTCCTCTCTATCTCTTTCTCCTGTAGAGTGTAAGCTCTTATAGTCAGAGAGGTACTCTCTTTTTCTCTCTTTCTCCTGTAGAGTTTAAGCTGTTATGGTCAGTGGGGTCCTCTCTCTCTCCTGTAGAGTGTAAGCTCTTATAATCAGCAGTATCCTCTCTTTATCCTATAGCGTGAAAGCTCTTATGGTCAGCAGGATCCTCCTTCTCGTGAATAGTGTCAGCTCTTATGGTCAGGAGGATTCTTTCTCATGTTGCTTGTAAGTTGTTATAGTTAGTTTGGTTCTCTCTTTCTTCTCTCACCCATGTGCATTTTCCAAGCAATTTCAAACTTTATAATATTGAGATTTCCGCAAATATATTTGCCGTAAATCTAATATTTTGGGAAAATTTGACGTAGTCTGTGAGTTTGAATTTCAAAAGATTCCTTCTTCTCTACTGACTGACTGCAATTTAGCTGATTTCTTCCAGCCCACCTCCCCTCACTTTCTATTTGGTTCTCCATGCAGCTTCCCTTAATTTCTTATTTACTAATCCATGGCTCTCAATGTTCTCTCCCTCCATCTTCCTTGTACACTGTAGTTTCCGGCACAAGTAGGCCTCTAAATATCACAAAGCAATTTGTGACATAGGTGTTGCCGCAGAAAAATAATGGCAGAGATCATGCAGCATGCCATGGAGAAGTAAAGAACAGGTCAGAATGATCTGTAGAGGGTGACATAGCGGCTGTGGTGGCAAGTCAGACCATACATGTAAAAATTATGAATTCATTAATAAAAGCCTGCATCAAGAAAAAAACAGATACATAACACAAAAAGTAAAACAAGACACTTTCCCTTGTTCACTGCTTTACTCCCCACAAAAAAAGAAAAAATCTTCAGCAGGTCTCAGTCCAGAGCAAAAGCGTCGACCAATGCTTATGGAACATCATTCTGGCACTCCATAGGCTTTAAGCAGCAGCGATTTCCAGACCCGACGTCATCAAGAATCAGCCATTCCGGTTGACGGTGCGCTTTGCATGACCCCATAATTCTAATGAGTGGTGATATTCCTGGCATCACTGCTTGTCAGACTCTCCAGGTCTCATGGAGCAATGTGAGCCAAAAGTGTTGTTGTTGAAAACCTATGGAATGTTAGAACAATGCTCCGTAGACTTTGATCATTGGATTCCATCTGGACTACATTAGACCAGTTGAGGAGTTTTTCAGTTTTTTTTGGGAATCAAGTGGTGAATAAGGGAAGTGTCTTGTTTTATTTTGGTGTGGTTTTGTTATTTTTTTTGCAGGTTTCCATTTGTGGGCTATGGCGGACTCCTTGGACTATGGCGGACTTGCTTGGTTTTTTTTTCTAACAAATTGGTGAACCAGGGAATTGGGGAGTGGTTTTTAAAATTAATTATTTCTGTATGTCTGTGTTTTTTTAGTTAGTAATGGATGTGTCTGATAGACAATTCTCCATTACTAACACCAGGGCCTAAAGCCAGCTGACACTAGACAGCTAATATCAACCTCAACTACCATTACCTTGATTGCATCCGCACCAGGGCAATTGGGAAGAGATGAGGCAAAGCACCAGAATTGGACCATCCAATGTGATGTACCAATTCGGGGGTGGCTGCGGGCTGCGATTTTTAGGCTGGGAATGGCTCAATAACCATGGACCTTCCCAGCCTGATCATATCAGCAACCAGCCGTCTGCTTTACCTTTTCTGGTTATCAAAAATGGAGGGGTTCCCACGCTGTTGTTTTTCATTTTATTATTTAAATTAAGCTCACAAAAGAAATTGACAGGTTGTGAATTTGAAACACGCACGGCAGGTCAGTTTACGCAGAGTAAAATACAAACACATTGAACACGAGATTTCTATAAATACCTTCCAATTTTCTGGAACTGTAAGACCCTGTGTTTTTGACCCAAAAACTCAACCAAAATCTCATTTTGAGAATGTTGCCCCAGACTATCTGGTTCTTCGTTGGTCATGGAATACTCCTTTAAATAGCATGAACACTGTAAAATAAGTGAGCATGCATGTCAGGGGGTGCTAAGCTGACCCTAAGACTGTGGAACCTGTGCTCACTCTGACCCTGGAGATACCCCTGATGGTAGGGAGGTCCAGGTCTCCACCCTGGCCCTGTGTTCTGTCGGACCCTGTCCTATAACCTCCCTCATATCTCCAACCCTTGGATGAGCTGGACCCGAAGTAACAACCTCCCCAAGACACAGACAAGGGGATCAAACTGAAACACACTCACACCGCATATAACCACAGAGGAGAGACAAAAGAACACCGGAGGGAATAAACCAGAAGGGTAGCAGCAATTCACACCAGGGTACCCACAAAAAGCACAAACAACAAGTCGCTGGTCACCAAAAAGAGGTATGTAACGGACACCGGGATTTCACAACTGCAAGCAGAGACTATCTTCGGCAATCTCCTACTACACATTACAGCCTTAAGTAAAGGGACCAGCTGTGAAAGGTAATCAGCATCCTGGATCTCAGAAGTGTAGCACACTGCTCCAAAGAGGTGTAATTCCTGCAAGGCTGGGAGCAGTGAAACAACTCAGCCGATGCCCAGCTGAGCTGAGCACTTGAGAGACCAGGTTGCGTGTTGGACACTGCAATGTGAACAGCGTCCGATGCTGTAGAAGTAATCCGTGTGTGCAGATCCCGACAGCGCATAACAGGAAGAGAGTAAGTAAGCATATATGGCCACCATATTCTTCTCACTGATTACATAATTTTTTATCATGAGCAGCCAACAAAAACCCTTTGAATATAAAATTAACAGTATCATTGTTACGAACCAGCACCACCATAGCCGCAAGCAGCCTGCTGCGGTTCCTGTTGCGCCCAGGCGCCGACTGCCATTCTTGGCCGTGCCTCGGGTCGTCCAGTTGGCTGTTCATTCCACTACGTCTAAGTGTGCAGAGGCGGCTAGTGCGCATGCGTGTGCCGATTTACCCCAGCCAGAGTCTAAGTCTGGTGATTTGCCTTCTGAGCATGCTCAGCCTCATTGTATCATTTCTGAGACAAAGTCCTCAGTTCAGGCTACTGAGCATGCTCCCACAATTCATCCTAACAGCCTCTTTGCACAGGTACTTGGACTTCGTGCTGTGTCTAAGTTCTGGGATGTTCCTACTGAGCATGCTCAGGCAGATAGTCTGATTTCTGAGTCTGTTGTTCAGGCTACTGAGCATGTTCAGGCACTTAGTGCATCAGAGGCTAGGTCCGGTAAGGACCTCACTGAGCATGTCCGTGAGGTGGCAGGCCCTGATAGGGCAGAGGGTGTCACGTGTCCTGATGACGTGGCCACTCCGGACTGGCTCGCAGAGGCCCGCCCCTATGATCTGGCACCTCATGATTGGTCATCAGACGATGACTGGTGAAGTGTTTGGGGCATGGCTGCCATGAGGTCATCCTTGACGTGGTGGTTCCGGATAGGCCGCTGGTGACGTCGCTGATGATATGGCACTCTGTTATTGAACCTTGGTGGTTCCACCCTGAGTTTGGGGTGGACCCAGGTTAAAAAAGGGGCTGGAGACAACATGGAGGTGCGCAGTCTTCACTTAGAATTCATGGTGGCATAAGCCTTGTTGGAATCGGTAGGTAGGGTTAGGCGAACAGTGCTTGTCACGCCAAGATTTGTGGCTCAGCACATGAGGGTCAGGCACTGTGCTTCATTGCTATGGTTCCTGTTGTGCTAGAGCAGTCCAGTGGCGTTAACTGGGCTGTGGCTGCTGCGTCACCTGTTCAGTTGTGCCTCCTACGCACACGGACAGCATACCTGCTGCGTCACCTGTCCGAGAGTGCCCTCTACGCACATGGACAACACACCTGTTGCGCCACCTGTCTGGTTGTGCCTCCTACGCGCACGGACAGCATACCCCAGGACCCCTGTGGAGTTAACAGGGTGTTCCAGGATTGGGTGTGTGAACCTATTATCCTCCTTGGCTTCCCAGTCAACGGTACTGGTGTGATCCCTTGGCCTGACGTGTCCTCTACACACGTGGCCATTCGTGTAGTGACCAGAAACGCTAATCAAAGGACCGCTCGGCCTGTCGTGTCTGACACATGTGGCCGACAGGGCGCTGTCGCAGCCGTCTTCTTGGTCAACGCTATCTGGTCACCATCTGGTCTGACGTGTTCCCTGCACACGTGGCTGGGGTTGCGCCAATTCCACCGAAACGCTAACTGGGTTGTCGTCCGGTCTGACGTGTCACTACACACGTGACCGGTTCCCTGGATTATCTCAGAGCCATCCAGCTCTATAGTCTCCGCCTAACCCCCAGGGTGCTAGCAGCTCAATTACCATCTGGAGCACGGTGGACCCCGACTGGCGATTGGGATCTATACCCCCTGGTCCTAATCCGCTGGTCCCTCCATAACAATCATTGCTTTTCTTTCTTTTTCTATTTAATTTTGCTTTGATGTTTTTATTTAGAATCCTTTATCTATTGAGTTTTCCTGAACTTGTTACATCTCACTTTCATTTTTTTCTGATAGAGCATTGACAAAACTGGACACTTTAGCAGCAATATAGGTCAATGTAATCAATTTATCCTATCTATTTCATCAGAGCAACTTCTTGAGATTTTTTTCTGAAGTCACACATTAGTCACTTGCTTATGGCTCCCATATTCTTCTCGTATAATGGAACTGGGCTAATTATAAGCCTAGACTGAAAGAGATCCCCCGCAATGTGGTCTGAGATGAATAACTGGCATTTTTACACTTATTTGCATCATTTTCAAGGAATCACATTTGCTGTGAATTGTCACTTCACACTTATACCATGGCCCGTCAGTAACCTGGGGCAGAACTGACTCGCTGCCAGCAATGTGCTATGATATGAAATTTGTGAACGTTCGACAATTAGGTTTGTGTTAATTGGGTCACTGGCATTTGATGTATTGAAGACTGCAGGCTCGGATGTAAAGGAAACTGTTATATCCATTTCAGTTCCAGAGGCTTTGAAGTTGATGAAAAATGCATTGATGTATCCATATGGTTTATTGAGTGTACGTTTATTAGTAGTGAGTAGGTGTATAGGTAGACTCAATAAGAAGACTTAAAGGGCATCTTCCACCATGAAAATATAGTCCAATCTGCAGGCATCATGCTATAGAGCGGGGAGAGTGAACGAGTCTTAGATATAGTTTTCTGAGTAAAGATTCACCATAACTTGTTTTTCATTCATTTAGATTTTAAAGGGAACCTGTCAGGTCCCCTATGCATCAAGAACCACGAGCAGTTCTGGGTGCAGATTGCTAATCCCTGCCTATCTATCCCTGTATATAGTAGCATAGATAAAGAGATCTTAAGATCTTATTTCTAAAGATCCTCTATGATATGCTAATGAGTGCAGGGACTAGTCGCAAGGGTGTTAGTTACTGCTCTCATTCCGCTCTCTTAGCATGTTAGCACGCCCACAGGGGTATGCTAATGCTATTCAATGCCCATTGCCCAGCGTCATCGGCAGTGACGCACATACCTGTGTCTGTGTTCATTGCATCAGATACCAGGCAGTGCGCATGATCAGAGGTCCCCGCACTTCCGGTCATGTGCAATATGAAGCTGGGTAAATTTTGTCCTGGCTTCAGTGAGGTCTAGTGCACAAGACTGGAAATGCAAGGGCTTCTGATCATGCTCACTGCCCAGCGACTAATGCAGTGACAATGAACACAGGTACGCGCATTACCGCTGATGATGCTGGGCAATGTCGCCTTATTTATGCATATGCAGTGCCCTCCCATGTCTTATCAGAGCTGGAAATTCCAGCCCAGCATGAGAGACCTTGGCAATTCAGCAATCATGGTGACACCCAATAAGATAAAAATGACCTGCTTAATTTTGTGCCAATCCCCCTCAAGCCATCAAAACAGCCCTGACCCATCGTGCTTTGAACCTAATAAGAGGGTGTTTCGTGACCTATGGCTACTACTCTACCTGCCAGCCTTTGTTGGGTCATCAGACTTCAAAGTGATTGGTGGATCTTTTGTTTATGACATTCATTACCTTGCCATTAGATTCACTCCTTGGTTTTATTACCCTAGGTAACTCTCTCATTGTGGGTGATTTTTTGGACTGTGTGGATCAGCCCCTTCCCTTGATTGGGTCATTATTAACACAGGTTTTGTGTGCAATATACTTATAGACTATAGCTGCAGCAGCATTCATATTATATACAGTTTCTCTAAAACTGTTCTTTATAGGATCTGATAAAATAGTTACTCATGCGCCAACTCTTTCTGTTGACCACACCTTGACCGGTTGTTCCCGCAAAGCCTTATAAAGCCAAGTTTTTACCATGTTTTACATTCCAATTTTTTGTTTTACGTTCTTTGTTTATTATACATTGAGTTCTGGAAAAACCCCATAGCCAAATAAGAAACATTCAATCGAATTTCCTTGTAAAATCCAGGTGATTTGCCGAAATCCAATCTTGGCAGATCTGCTCATCTCTAAAGCGGGCTTTACATGCTACGACATCGCTCAAGTGATCTCGTTGGGATCACGGAATTAGTGACGCACATCCGGTCGCATTAGCAATGCCGTTGTGTGTGACACCTATGAGCGATTTTGCATCGTCGCAAAAAAGTGCAAAATCACTCATCGGTAACATGGGGGTCCATTCTCAAATATCGTTACTGCAGCAGTAGCGAAGTTGTTCCTCGTTCCTGCGGCAGCACACATCGCTCCGTGTGGCACCGCAGGAACGAGGAACCTCACCTTACCTCCGTCCCGGCCACAATGCGGAAGGAAGGAGGTGGGCGGGATGTTACGTCCCGCTAATCTCCGTCCCTCCCCTTCTATTGGGTGGCGGTTCAGTGACGCTGCTGTGACGTCGCTATGACGCTGAACGAACCGCCCCCTTAGACAGAAGGCGGTTTGCCGGTCACAGCGACGTTGCAGGGAAGGTAAGTCCGTGTGACAGGTCCGGGCGATGTTGTGCGACACGGGCAGAGATTTGCCTGTGTTGCACAACCGATGGGGGCGGATACGCACGCTGGCGATATCAGTATCAATATCGCAGTGTGTAAAGCAGCCTTTATTGATAGCATACTTTAATATTTATTTATGAGTAATGGAAAAAATAGTCAACATTTATGAATAGTTCTATATTTCATGCATCATAATTATATGTCAACAAACGAGTATAGTACATCATGTGGTTGTAGCGTATTGCCAGCGTAAATTCATGGCACATTAGCATTTTTATACCTGAAAGCTATACAGACACATTGAGACACAGGTTAATTATGACTTCACAATGTGTAACATGCCAACGGAAATCAGCAGAATATTCATTGCTGTTCTTGCAGCTGGATAATGAAATGAATCTAATGCTAAAATGGTGTCTGTCTCGATAAAGGGAGATAGTGATAGGAATCGTGGTTCTCTGTATGCATGAAGGACATCTACAAAGTCTATCATAGTCACAGGCTACTTCCTTTTCAAGCCTGTTCCATAATAACCACAGCTGCAGTTACCAGCTTATGTCTATTATCATGACAAAGAGTTGTACACAGCAGGGAGGGCACAGAATATAAATTGTGCACTCTTAAAAGAATTCCGCTGAATCCATACCCTGTTGGGCCCAACGCATGGTGCCGTTCTATGACCAGCAATCTACTATGGTTCTTTATAGAAATCCTTTATTGCTGTGGTCTGATAGAACTCACTATACTATAGTTTTGGCAGAAATTTTATTATATCATCATAGTCTGGCTATATAAGGTTTTTCACATTTTTTTTTAAATATTGTCATGGCAACAACAAGGAGATCAGGAGTTTCTGCAAGAATCCCAGTGCATCATTCATGTAATTACTTGACGTGTAATTTACACAGCTTCATTTTCAAATTAAATAGAAAGTTACAGAAGGACTAAATTTAGTCATAAAGACACACAGAATGTATATAACTGCATATTGACCTATTGCGTAGAATATTCAAAAGCGATGACAGCTAATTGGTAGTGTGAGCGAAATACACTCTTTCTATGCCTCTGGAACTCCAAATTAATAAGATTTGTTTTAGAAGCGCTTGGGAAATCAATACAGCACACATGCTTTGTGATGTACTGAAATTTTCTGCTTTATTAGTACGTGTGACCAGTTTATATAACGTCATAGACAAAGGAAAAATTGGCTCCAACTTATGAGCTAATAGCAACAAAAGGGGAGTGATCAGAAATGTGACACTTCCCCGCCTATCACTGCTAGCTGAACCCTATGACATCATTAACTATAAGGCAAGATTGAAGCTATAAGAACAAAATGGAATCTATTCTCTCACAGTAGAAATGAAAGAATTGATCTGAAGCAAATTGAAGATGCCACAAATTCAAAAAAATAATAATTTTTCCAGGTTTTTGATTTTTAGTGACTGGCTGTGCTTGAATCCAGCAAAGTGGCGGCTGGTCATCTACCATTTTTCCACTTTTTTTAAGCTTGGAAAAGGATTACAGAAAATATTCCCCACAACTCAATTATCCTGTGGAGCAACTCCCTATAGCTCTGGTCTGTCTTCAAAGTTGTTTAGCTCCCCCAGCATTGACTAAAGGCCTTGTCACACACAACGAGATTATTAACGAGATTGTTGGTGAGTCACAGTTTCTGTGATGCAGCAATGATCTCACCAGCGATCTCGTTATGTTTGACACCTACCAGCGATCAGGCCCCTGCAGTGAGATCGCTAGTCGTTGCCGAATGGTCCAGACCATTTTCTTCAAAGGCAATGTCCTGCTGGGCAGGACGCATCGCTGTGTTTGACGCCTACCAATGACCTCCTAACACGGTCCCAACGCCCGCCGAGATCGTAATACAGGTCGCTCACTGTTACTGCGTCCTTGGTAAGGTCTGACTGTGTGACATCTCACCAGCGAACTCCCAGTGACTTACCAGCGATCCTTACCAGGTCGTATCATTGTTGTTATTGCTGGTAAGTTGTTGTGTGTGACTAAGCCTTAAGCCTAACAATGTTGACTAAACATCAGGACATCAGGCGAATGCCTACATTTAGAGAAGAGCGAACCCGAGTTTCAATTTTTGAACCAAACACCAACTTAAAAAATCAAGGTTCAGGTTCTGGGTTTGGATGCTTTACATGCGAACTTCACTTGCACAAGCAATGCTGTGCTCAGGTACGCTTGGTGCTCAGCCCTGTGCGAGCCACTTGCAGTGCTTGAACGGTTCGCACTGGGGATAACATCAGCACGATTACGTGTAGTGTGCAACCCAAAAAATTGATTGAAAAATCCCGCCCTTCATCCCCCAGAAGTGATCTGCTTATGGCTGGCCGTTTGTTAGAGGAAACTCAAACTGCCAATCAATTACATGCTCCGGGGTTCGGGTCAAGCTTGAGCCTGTGGAGCTAGGCTCGTTTGCTGCCAGCAAACCGAATCTTGACGGAACCACTCATCTCTAATCAGAACGGCAACAAACAGTCCAGTAAGTGACATCACTGGAATCAGGGTCTCTATCTCTACATGATGTTGTCCTCAGATGAGGTACTAAAAACCTGGGGACTCGAACTGCCAATCAGTAAAAGAAATAACGTTTGAAACACCATTCTAAGTCTGAACTGGGTGCAAAAACCTAAAAAAAAATCACTATATGGAGAGAAGGTATGCACACCAGTGACTATGCAAGGGGAATATATGAAAAGCAGAAACTGCTGTGTGAATACTAGCCTGAAAAATACATAGCTACATGCAAAAATGGAAAAATGAGAGTGGAATCTGCATAACTGTCATGAAATATGAATAAAGAGAAATTTAGCTATTGAATTGATCAATACAACCGAGCCCCAAAACCTCTTCACGGTATTCTCTTATTTTTTTGGTCCCTAGCTAATGTGTGTCCTCTCATGTAGTTAAAAACTTACCAAGTATGGGAAGCTGAGACCCAGGCTATATATCTAAAATGTGGACCGGTAAGTATGGGTGGGTCAGGTTCACAAACAAAAGACTACTAACAAATAAAGAAATAACGTTTGGAACATCATTCTAAGTCTGAACTGGGTGCAAAAACCTAAAAACTACATCACTATATGGAGAGAAGGCATGCACACCAGTGACAGGCAGTAATGCAGATTCCATAGTCATTTTTCTATTTTTGCATGTACCTATTGTATTTTTTAGGCCAGTATTCACACAGCAGTTTCTGATATTACATATGTTCCCCTTGCATAGTCACTGGTGTGCATAACTTCTCTCCATATATACTGCCAATCAGTGACTTGATCCTGTGTTCGAGTCAAGCTTGAGCCTGTGGAGCTAGGCTCACTTGCTGCCCGTGAACCGAACCTCGACATAACTGCTCATCTTTAATCAGAACTTCAGCAAACAGTCCAGTAAGTGACATCACTGGAATCCGGGTCTCTGTCTCTACATGATGTTGCACTCAGATGAGTTATTAAAAACCTATTGATAGAGTCCCAATAACGCAGGTGGAGTTTTGCAACCAGGTTATTACAATACTCTGCCTATATCCAGTTATGGACAATGTTTCAGAATTTTAGCGTCGTTCAGATATGCAAAGCTTTTTTAGATGGGTTATTCTAATAAGTATCTTTTTATGAGAAGAAAAATTTCCCTTACAAAATACAAATAAAAATACCTTTAAAAAGAAAAAAAAAAAAAGAATATTACTGCAAGGCATTTCTTTGCCACCTGTGACAAATATGTTGCTCCGGAATAATATAGCTTGTCAAACAAAACAACCTGTCAAACAAAATCATTGCTGGAATAGCTTTATTTTTTTGGTGCCATGTTTCTGTTTGGCAACTTTGTAAGAAGTCGAATGCATGTAAATATTATTTCAATCCTGTCCAAGAATGTGACCAACTTCTTATTTTTTTCCCATTGGTTCATTCTATGCTTTGTACACAACTGCTGATGTGATTAGGATAAGGTGGCTTGTAGTCATAGAAAATAGGATCAATCTTGAATCGCAAAATAGGTCTCAAAGAAATAAACAAATTTAGATTAAAATACGGAATCAGATTAAATGGAAAGAAGCAAAAGGATGAATACATAATGAGGATATGCAATAGGTCACCTATTCAGATTCATTTGAAAAGTGACATTTAAATTCAAACAACCTCAATATCAAATGTGTCTCCTAAGACAAAGACTGAATATTGTAATTCTTCAGATTATCACACAATATTTTCTTATGAAAAATCTAATAATAAGAATTCATATTATTGATCAGTTGTATGACAAAATACTTTATCTGACATACACTTTAACCTTTCCACCCTATTGACACTTTACCTAGTTAAACCTTCCCCCTTCCCCCCCAAAAAAAAACCTGCATTTTCAAATATAGCAAGTGTGAACAAGTGCTAACTGCTAAAATGTGACCTGTTGGGAAAAGGACCTGGGCATCAGATTTTTGGACTCTCAAATTAAACTTATATATGACCTGTCTCATGGGCCCTCGCAATGTAGAAGAATACAAGAGAACTCGTATAAAGTTTTCACTCATTGGTATACAGGCCCATCTCAAACACACAAATGATACCCGTCCTCTTCCTGTATGTGTTGGAGGTGTGGAATTGAAGAAGGGACCTATCCTCACATATGGTGTACTTGACCCATGCTCCACCCCTTTTGGCGCAAATTCTCGACTCTAATCTCGAGTCTTCTACGCTCCCAAGTTCAATTAACCCAGAAGAAATATTGCTCAGCCTCCCCATTGGGCCAGCTAAGCTGGCAGCATTCGTTGTGGTGGCCGCCAGCAAACTTTTGATGCCCTCTAACTGGCTTACGTCCCTCATACACGCTAAGAAACAAATCCTAAGTAAAATTGTCCACTTGTACCAAACCGAGAAATTAGCCTCTCTTGCTCAACATAACCTAGTTTCTTTTCGGAAGATTTTGAGTCCCTGGACAGCATTTAGAACATCTTCTGAATTTTTATCTACTGTCACCGCAGTGCTTGAAACAGAGGAAGGATCTTCGAGACCTGTAGGTTCTGTAACTCTTCCAGGTACTGTCGTGTACGCACATAACTCATATCATATTATTCCCCATGAGCTGTCCAAGCTGAGCCCCTGCCCTCCTCCCAACCCTTTTTCTCCCCGCCTACCTCTGTCTTCCCTGGTTACTATTACTATTACTGTCAACCTTCAACATTGCTATTCTGTCTTTGGATCCCTTTTTAGCCTACTGGTGGCTTTCTCTTCCTAAATGTTTAACGGCTACTCTCCCAGGTCTTACCTCTCATGTTATGGTTGAAGTTTGGTCATAGATATTGTCAACAATATGCTGTTTTACTCTTATGTCCCCATTTAATTCAATCATAAGTGCTACGACTATCTGATTGATATAGTATGTTAATTTTATTTTCTCTTGCATAATTTTATTTGAGTTGTCATATTATCCTATTATGAAAACTTAAATAAAACATTGAAAAGAAAATCTAATTGCTAAAACTACATGAACCACAAACAAAGGGGTACAGCAGCACTCTGTAAGTACCAAGACATATGCAAACAGAGAATATATGAAATGTAAACTGAATTAATGCTATATAGAATATACTTAAAAAATTGAAGTTTCTTTGTGGAAAAATTGGCCCATTCTTGTTTGCCCATTACCGCGGCAAGGTGACTTTTCTTTGATGGGACCCTATAAGAGTGTTATGGCTCTCCTGGACTAAAAGTCTACAAATATATGGGCAGATAGGATCTGGCACTAATTGAAATCTCCCTGGGGCAGATGGGTTAAGAGCACAGTTAGAATGGGAGGTTGTCTACACCTCAAATACATACTGCAAGAACCCAAAAACTGCATCTTCAAATATAGCAAGTGTGGAGAGGTGCTAACTGCTAAAACTATACAAAACACAAACAAAGGGCTACCACAGCACTTTGTAAGTGCCAAAACATGTGCAAATATAGAATATATGAAATTTACAATGCATTAATACTATATAGAATATACTTAAAAACTGAAGGTTCTTTGTGCAAAAATTGGCCAATTCTTGTGCACCCATCAACTGCTGCAAGGTGACCTTTCTATAACGGGACCTTATATTAGTGTCATGCCTTTCTTGGACTAAAAGTCTACAAATATATGGGCAGAAATTATCTCATACAAATTAAAACCATCATGTGGCTGCAAAAACCAAAAAACTGTATCTTCAAATATAGCAAGCGTGAACAGGTGCTAACTGTTAAAACTATACAAAACACAAACAAAGGGATACTGCAGCACTTTGTAAGCACCAACATATATGCAAATTTAGAATATATGAAATTTAAACCATGTTATTGCTATATAGAATATACTTAGAAAAATGAAGGTTTTTTTGTGCAAAAACCTGATCAATTCTTATGTGCCCATCGACCGCGGCAAGGTGACCTTTCTTTGATGGACCCTATAAGAGTGTCATGGCTTTCCTGGACTAAAAGTATACAAATATATGGGGAGATAGGATCTCGCACTTTACCTAGTAATTGCATCCCAATACCATAGACACGCACTCACATTCTTCAATAAGAAGACAGAAGCCCTTATTTCTATAACCCTGTAAAATCCTATTAAACATTTTATTCTGCCATCATTGGGTTAATTACTCCTATTGTTACAGAATATATAGAGTACAGAAAAGAAAGCCATCAAATACGGTAGAGCGCTATGATGTCATGACTGCAATCCAGATAACGAAAGAAACTGGCAGGAAAGTAAATTAAAAGCGATGGATAAATGGGATTTCTGATTGACGGCTGAACTGTCTATCCATTGACATTGATGGCTCCCTCGTCTGCTGGCTGCTCGGTTTTGCTGGCTGCTCAATTATAGAAGTAAAAACAAAGCCAAGATCCATCTAACGGAAAAGAAATCCAGTAAGAAAATCCTGCGGTGTTTTATCTTATTTCTAACTCAAACTAGTTTATTTATAAGCTCCCATGTAGGAGAGTCGAGTTTACTTCACCGTTTCCTTTTTCATTACAACAAGCAGGAATCCCTTAAAACTAATTTGAAATTTTAAACTATTAATTACAGATGAGCGAATCAAATCAATGAGAATCGAAATTTGGTCACATTTTTACAAATTTCCTTAACCAATAAGTCAGACAATTTATAATTCACAAATCGTCTTTAAGGGCCATTTTACAGATTGCAGAAGATTTCAGAGACAGATCAAATGGCCTTGAATGCAGCTGGATTGAGATTCTTCATAATTTGAGATGAGCAGACCTGACAGTAAAGTTTGGTGTTCATGACGAACTTGGATTTAAAAAAAAAAACACTTGAGCAAGGAGACACTGTGCTTGGCATACTCTGTGCTTGGCCCAGTGAAAGCCATCTGCAGTGTTTGATTGACTCATACTGGGGTAAAATTAGGGTTAATAGATGTAATGTGTGCAAAAAAAATGAAAAAATGCCTGTCCTCCCTCCCCTGGAAGTGCTTTGTTTATGGCTGGCTGTATATCAGCTGAAATGCCCAATCAGTGAGCTCCAATAAGGTTCAGGTAAAATTTGAGTCCCAAAAAAAACCTTATCTAAAGTATGGCTGAACCCACCGAATGCGAACTTCATGTAGTCCACTCATCTCTATTCATAATGTATTGCACCTTGTACATCACATGTTAAAGCACAGCTGAAGAGTGACTTTTATAGCCTGAATAAAAGCAGAAGTAGGGAATGCAGCAGCTTAATCTGGAAAGTGAGAGAATGTCACAGCTTAGCCATGATGGTAAAGGGAGAAAGCCATAAAACACCAAAAAAAACTATACAGATGCTTGTGTGACAGTCCAGTAGTGAAAAATAATTACCATCCATTTACTCACAGCCAAATATGTAGAGGTCAATTTGACATTAATAAGGCTGTATTTGCATTAAAGAGCTTAAATGATGTGTACATAGAGGTCCTACAGCCCTACAGTCCGATGAGTCCTCAGAGTGTTACATAAGCGTTTTCAATGGTTAACATTAATTTTGTTTTGCTGTGAAATAAGAATGCCGCAAATTAAAGTTTTGGGAAAAATTTGGTGAAATTACCAAACAAATTTTAAAACAATCGATTAAATTTAGCATTTAGCAGGAAACTGATGAAAGGTACAAAAAAAAAAACAGCAAGGCCTTGGATGTTTTCATGCTTTTTTCATGAATTTTTCCTTGCTTCTTTAAATGAATAAAAGCAAAGAAAAAGCCTCCCCGCAAAATCTATGAGAGTCCTGACTTGCTGTGCCCACATTGCTTCTTTTTTCCTTGCAGTTTGTGTTGCCGAGAAAATCAGCAGCATGTCAATTGTTTCGGCGTTTTTTCTGCTTTTTTTCTAAAATTAAGTCAATGGAGTCAGTGAAAAATGCAGGAAAATACGCATGTGTAATGCTTTTCTTATGCGTTTTTATGTGCTTTTTAAACTTCACAGGGGTTCCTTGCAGCCATTTCCTCATTTTGCGTTCTCTACCATGGGACATTGATCTAGAGAACTCCGATGATGTCCCAAGGTGAATTGAGTTCATGCCGGCAGATCACCGGGGTTTCCTGCAGACCCTCCGGCATAAACTCTATTCACCTTGTAATGTCACCTAGGCCTAGTGGTCTTTATCGCAGGACTTTGCTGCAGAGAACTCCCGTGACATAGGTGCCCTGGTCTGTGAGGTGATCCGTACCTCAGTAACTCAGTGTCATCATGGTGGCGACCCAGGGTTACATAGCAGCAATTGGGTCCCTGTGATTGCATTGCTTGGACCCAATCACCAGGGAAAGGTAAGCAATTCCTCTCCCTGCCTCCTGAATGCTGTGATCACCTAGGCCTAGTGGTCTTTATCACGGGACTTTGCTGCAGGAAACTCTGCTGGTTTGGTGCACTGGTCTATGAGGTGATCCCTACCTCAGTAACCCGGGGTCATCATGGTGACGAACCATGGTTATCATGGCGGCGATTGGGTTGCCGTGACCACATTACAGGGACCCAATCACCACGGAGAAGTAAGCGATTCCTCACCCTGCCTCCTGAATGCTGTGATCACACTGATTGCAGCATTTAGGCAGTTTCACTACCAGGCACCACTTCAGGCAGTGAGAGCTAGGTCCGACTGTAAGATCAGCCAGTGACCCAGCAGCAACCGCCAGGGTACAGCACCTGAACCCCCGCGGTGGCTATGATTAAAATACATACAAAATACACAATTAAAGCATGTGAAAAAACGCGTAAATGCAATAAAACATGCACGTTTTTTCAGCTGCTTTTTTTCCTGCCACAACATGCGTTTTTATTTTGTAGATTTTCTGCACATAATAACGCGACGTGGGCACATAGCCTAATAGATGGTGTAGTTAATTCAAATTTTCAAGACATTTATAAAAAAATCTGTCAGCAAATACAGTTGGATTCACAGCACTATATAGAGGATTATTTGCTTCCTTAAGTGAAGTCTCATTTTCTTTGATATTATTTGCATTCTCATCTGGCTCACTTTATTATCTTGTCTAATGTTATATGGAAATCCAATAGTGGACGTCTTAATTAAATGCAGTTTTAATCCTTTTTCGATAACGGTTTTGTCATTTTAAGTGCAATGTGGTATACAGTGATTATGTTTTAAGGTATTGCTGGTGAAATCCCCAAACCCCTTTTTGCTCAATGCTGCTAATGCTACTTAATAGAAAATACAAGAGAACGGATGACTTCACAGAGTATGAGTGAAACAGATTGTAACATGGTCTATATGTAGAATATGGATATGTAATTTACACTTCTTATCAGAATGCTAAAATACCTGTCCTGTTTGTATACCTTCATCTTTGGAAAAAGTAAACCATACAATATAATTTATTCTTTCCCAAGATCTTACAAAGAACAAGACAGACAACGATGCAGAATCCAGCAGTAGGGAATCATCCCACCATGAAAAATAAAGTGGCTAAAATTTCACATTATTTCATCAGTTAAAAAACCCAACACATATCAAACAATCAAAGTCTGAAACCATGACTTAGGCATAGCCGAAACGCGCCAGTTTCCTCCATTTTTTTCCATAGTGATGTTATTGTTTACATAGTTACATAGTTACTTAGGTTGAAAAAGCCCCTCCTTAGTATTGTCTTTGGAAGGAATAAGTCATGTGCCAGTCCTTTATATTGACCACACATGTATTTATACATATAAATGAGATCTCCTCTGAAACGTCTTTTTTCTAAGCTAAACAAATCTAATTTTTCCAACGTCTAATCATATGGGAGGCCTTCCATTCCTTGTAATAGTCTTGTTGCTGCCTTTGAACTGACTCTAACTTCTGAATGTCCTTTTTAACATGTGGAGCCCAAAACCCGATCCCATATTCCAGTTGTGGCCTTACAAGTGATTTATAGAGCGGTACGAGATTTATAGAGAGGTACCTACATCTGATTAATTGATACTTTTTATTCTACTGGTGAAATATATGTAAAATTTTATCCACATCACTTTTTATTGTGGGATGGTTCTCTATTGCTGTATTCTGCACTGTTTTCTGTCTATCATAATTCCTTCACATCAAAATTAGATAATAGTATAATGCTATAAGCATACCGAAAAACATTGAAGCATACAATCAAAAATGCTACTTGCTAACTTGAAAGTGTGAATAATGAAATGCATGCCTGCCATGAATATTAGGAAAAAGGAGATATTTAGCAATCGCATTGATCAATGTAACTGAGCCCCAAGGCCTCGTCAAGGCATATCTCTATATTGGGGTCCCTAGCTCTGTGACCCTAACTGTGTGTCATCTCATTGCAATTAAAAACTGCTGTGGGTGGAGAGGGGTAACTAAGGACTTTCTTATATAGGAGATGGAAAAAACATGGCCGAAAGGGGCGGAGCTGTGTTCACATTCAGAAAAAAACTTCATACTAAATAGGATAACTGAAGTGAGCACTAATATATATTATGACTTCAAGCCAAAAAATACATAGTACATAAGGACAAGGCTGCACATCAAAATTAGATAATAGTATAATGCTATAAGCATACCGAAAAACATTGAAGCATACAATGAAAAATGCCACTTGCTAACTTGAAAGTGTGAATAATGAAATGCATACCTGCCATGAATATTAGGAATTATTTGGCTTGCACTCATAATATATATTAGTGCTCACTTCAGTTATCCTATTTAGTATGAAGTTTTTTTTCTGAATGTGAACACAGCTCCGCCCCTTTCGGACATGTTTTTTCCATCTCCTATATAAGAAAGTCCTTGGTTACACCTCTCCACACACAGCAGTTTTTAATTGCAATGAGATGACACACAGTTAGGGTCATAGAGCTAGGGGCCCCAATATAGAGATATACCTCGACGAGGTTTTGGGGCTCAGTTACATTTATCAATGCGATTGCTAAATATCTCCTTTTTCCTAATATTCATGGCAGGTATGCATTTCATTATTCACACTTTCAAGTTAGCAAGTGGCATTTTTCATTGTATAATTCAATGTTTTTCGGTATGCTTATAGCATTATACTATTATCTAACTTTGATGTGCAGCCTTATCCTTATGCACTATGTATTTTTTTGGCTTGCACTCATAATATATATTAGTGCTCACTTCAGTTATCCTATTTATTATCATAATTCCTTGACACGGCTCTTCTCCGCGCTGATTCACAGGACCAGGATTCTTTTGGTGGAAAATATGAGCTGATTTACAATACTTTTTTTGTTTTCATTTTAAAAAGAACAAGGGGACATTCATTACATGTGGAGGAAAGGTGATTCTAAATAGGAAAGGGTTCTTTACAGTTAGAGCAGTGAGACTGTTTTTTTTTTTTGCAGATACTATATCAGCAATTATATAAGAGCTTTTCTCATAACAAATTACAGTGTGGGTTAAAACAATCTAATGATAGAAGACGTATAACTGGCGGAGAAAGCTGGAACATAATTGGACATTTCTTTTTTCAAACTATATCACTTTATAACTACAGTGGGGAAAATAAGTATTAGATACACTGCCAATTTTGCAAGTTTTCCCCACCTACAAAGAATGGAGATATCTGTAATATTTATCATAGGTACACTTCAACTGTGACAGATGGAATCCCCCCAAAAATCCAGAAATCCACATTTTTTACTTTTAAATAATTTGCAGTTTATTGCTTAAAATAAGTATTTGATCACCTACCAACCACCAAGAATTTTGGCTCTCACAGACCTGCTATTTTTTCTAAAAGAAGCCCTCCTACTCTGCACTCATTACCTGTTTGAACTCATTACTTGAATAAAAGACACCTATTCACACACTTATTCAATCACATTCCAAAATCTTCACTATGGCCAATACTAAAAAGCTGTATAAAGACACAGGGACAAAACTGTTGACCTGCACAAGGCTGGGATGGGCTACAAGACAATAGGCAAGCAGCTTGGTGAGTAGGCAACAATTGTTGGTGCAATTATTAGACAATGGAAAAATCACACGATGACTGTCAATCTTCCTCGATCTGGGTATCCATGCAAGATATTGCCATGTGGGTTAATAATTATTCTGAGAAAGGTCTGGAATCAGTCCAGAAAAATGGAAGACTACCAGATCAATGACTTGAAGAGAGCTGGAGCCATGATTAAAGATTCCTGTAAATAATTTAATAACACACTATGGCACTATGAATTAGAATCCTGCAGGGTACACAAGGTCCCCTTGCTTATGCTAGCACATGTCCAGGCCCATTTGAAGATCACCAATGACCACCTAGGTGATCCAGAGGAGGCACAGGAGAAGGTCATGTGTTTAGATTAGACCAAAATAGAACTTTTTGGTATGAACTGCACTCGCTGTTTTTGGAGTCAAAAGATGAATGAGTACAACCCCAAGAACACTGTCCCAACTCTGAAGCCTGGGGGTAGAAACACTATACTTTGAGGGTGCTTTACTGCAAAGCGGACAGAACAACTGCACTGTATTGAAGGGAGGATGGATGGGGTCATGTATCTTGAGATTTTACCCAACAACCTCCTTCCCTTAGTAAGAGTTTTAAAGATAAGTCATGGCTTCATCTTCCAGCATGAGATGATCCAAAACAAACAGCCAGGGCAACTAAGGAGTGGCTCCTTAAGAAGCATTTCAGGGTCCTGGATTGGTCTAGAGAGTCTCCAGACCTGAACCCAATGGAAAATATTTGGAGTTACCTGAAAACTCAACGTCGCCCAGTGACAGCCCTGAAACCTGAAAGATCTGGAGAAGATCTGTATGAAAGAGTCGCCAAAATCCCTGCTGCAGTGTTTGCAAACCTGGTCAAGAACTACAGGAAACATCTGACCTCTGTAATTGCAAACAAAGCTTTATGTACTAAATATTAACTTCTGTTTTTCTATGATATCAGATACTTATTTCATACAAAAAAATGCAAATGCATTATTTAAAAATTATACAATGTGATTTTCTATATTTTTAGGGGGGATTTTGTCTGTACCTACGATAAAAATTACAGACCTCTCCATTCTTTGTAGGTGGGAAAACTTGCAAAATCGGCAGTGTATCAAATACTAATTTTGCCCACTGTGTGTGATCTTCTATAAAGTTAGACCATATTTTCTGCTATGTTTCCCAAATGGGTTGAGGAAAATAGGGATTATCTTTAATTAATGGTTATGATGTATTACTTACATTTAATGTACATGACTATTTCTATGGGTTAAGCCCATACATTCATAGCAATAATTGTATTATTCTGCATGATGTTGTTCCAACTATTCTGATTGATTTATTTTATAATAATGCTATCATGAAGTTTAGACCAGAAGCTTATCCTGTTCTCTTCCTTGTACCTGTATTTGTCTAGTAGTGAAAAATCACATTACAAACTGTACACATTGTAATAAAAAGTCTAAGAATCAATAGTCTTGGAATTATTTTAATTGAGACATCGAGGTGAACTGGAAGATGAAGTAATGTATTAATCAGAATTGTTTGTTTTGCTGTAGTGTCGGTTCAGTAGTGCGAAAGACAGATTGTTCAGATAAAGAGAGACAATGAAGGAGAATTTTCTACAACATATTTATAGCCAAAATTACTTCCTATTCATAATTGCTATTTATGGGAACATAGGAAATGGACTTACACTCAGATATCACAATGAACAGTAATAGCTGTATTGTTATACGGTATGATGACACAATTTATCATTATTTAACTAATGTATAGAGGCACAGAAGTAGCTGTCACAACTAATCCCTGGTGCCTCTGGGAGTGCAAATACTTTTTGTGACATAAGAAGACACCTTTGACATAGTACTCTACTTGGATCTCGAAAATTAATTTGTTTAGCTGATACAATGAAAGTTGTTCCAAAGACCATCCCTTTAAGAAGACCATCTCTCTCTAGACCAGATTATGGACTTTTAACTAACGTATCTTCTGTCTACATTGGTTTTCGTTTTGAGAATTTTAGGTGTTAGGATCAAAGCTCTTAGAGGAACAAAGTGTCACGGGGTATGTAATGACATGCCAGGGGCCCCTAGGTTAACCCTCAGACTTGAGACCCTGCACTGTCCCTTATTTCGACTGTAAGTTTGATGGTAGCCAGTGTCGAGCCTCCAACGTGGCCCTGTCTCCTATCCAAGCCCTGATACAACTTCCCCGCACCCGGGGAGAGGGCTGGAAGCCCGAAACAAAACCCCACAAAATGACACAGACGAGGGAGACTGTAAATTCATACACACTGTACTCAAAACACTCAGGAGAGACAATACGTATACAGGGGAGAAAATAAAAAGGAAATAAAGTAACGTGCAACAGGGGAATATTCACACCACTCAGTATTGCAACAAAGATCACCAACAGGTTCACCTACAAGACCGATATTGCTTGAAGCAAAAGCTAGCAGCTATAATCGGCACTGAGTTGTGAGATCCAGGATCTTATATAGGAAGAGATGACCTTGATCGGCAATTGGCAACCTAAGCTCCTAGCTGAGTTCCCCAGGAATTAAAGGGTGCTTTACACGCTGTGACATCGCTAGCAATTGCTAGCGATGTCGCAAGCAATAGCACCCGCCCCCGTCATTCGTGCGACATGTGATGATCGCTGCCTTAGCGAACAATATCGCTACTGCAGCGTCACACGCATATACCTGTTCAGCAATGTCGCTGTTGCTGCCGAACAATCCCTCCATCAAGGGGGAGGTGCGTTCGACATCACAGCGGCGTCAAAAAATGGCCGCCCAATAGAAGAGGGGGGGGGGGAGATGAGCGGCCGGAACATGCCGCCCACCTCCTTCCTTCCTCCTATCCGATGGACACAGGTAGGATGATGTTCGTCATTCCTACGGTGTCACACACAGCAATGTGTGGTGCGGCAGGAACAACGAACAACCTGCGGAATGAAACACCAACGACGTTATGATTTGGAGCGACGTGTCAATGATCAACGATTTTTGCTGTTTTTGCGATCGTTGATCGTGGCTTCTAGCTGTCACACGCTGTGATGTGGCTAATAACGCCGGATGTGCGTCACAAACAATGTGACCCCAATGATATATCGTTAGCAATGTCGCAGTATGTAAAGCACCCTTAACTCCTGCAGGACTGAGGAACCGAGCAAATTAAACAGCCGAAGACCAGCTCTGGCTGAACAACAGGGAGACATCAGGGTGCCTGTCAGACTCTGCAGTGTGAACAGAGTAAGGTGGTCTCCCACTGAAACGCGTTAGGCATCACGATTTTTTCCCTATATGTTTTTAATTTTGTATTAGCACATTAAAGCACTGAAATTGGACTATGGGTGAGACTTTTTTCTTCATTTTTGCAGTGTGAACAGAGCCCGACGCTGCCGTGACACCTAATGCATCTAGACCTGAACATCACATGACATAAAATCAGCACTCAGGAAAAAAGGTTCTGGTGCTTAAGTAGGATTACAATCCTAATACAATAGGAAGAAATGTTCTCTCAATTACTAAATCTGTTGTGGATTAGATGATCTCAGTATATGGCATGCAACATTTTAGTCTTACCGCATGTAAGATAGTTGGTATACTGCTAAGGAGAAATGGTGACATTGAGTGGCAAGTTCTTCCTAATGGCGCAAAGAAATTTCACTATACATACTTTGCTTTAAAGTTCCATATAAACCACCAGTCTTCTATAGAAATGAGTGAATCAATACATATTAACTTAAAGGCTGCTTTAAATGCTACGATATATCTAACGATATGTCGTTGGGGTCTCGTCGTTAGTGATGCACATCTGGCTTCGTTTGACATATCATAGCGTGTAACACAAATGAGCGACTGTGAACGAGCAAAAATACTCACCTTATCGTTGCTCGTTGACACGTTGCTCATTTTCAAAAAATCGAACGTCCTTCTGTGCTCCGGTTGTTCATCGTTCCCAAGGCAGCATACGTCGCTCCGTGTGACACCCCGGAAACAATGAACTGCAGCTTACCTGCGGCCACCGGCAATGCGGAAGGAAGGAGGTGGGCGGAATGTTTAAGTCCCGCTCATCTCCGCCCCTCCGCTTCTATTGGCCGGCCGCTGTGTGACGTCACTGTGATGCCGAACGTCCCTCCCCCTTCAGGAAGAGGATGTTCGCCGCCCACAGCGAGGTCGTTCGGGAGGTAAGTACGTGTGTCGGGAGTTACAGAGTTTGTGCGCCACGAGCAACAAATTGTCCGTATCACACAAACGATGGGGCGGGTGCAATCGGACATGCAAACGCATGATAAATTGATACGTGTAAAGCGGCCTTAAGTCAAATTTTAAGAAATTTGCTGGACTCGGTGAATTCAAAGAATTTTTCATATGGTTTGTACAAATTGCTTAAAATGCACTTGTTAAATATTGCAGATTTTTTGATTAACCAGATAAGGCTTACATGACCTTTGGAAGTCCAAATGAGTTTCTACATAATGCTACCAAGAGGGGCTATCATAGCCTGTTTAAAAATACAGGCAGGGAAGTACCCTGTCTGTATTTTTGATAAATCTGGATAGAAAGAGGGCATCGCGGCTCACAAATTAGCAATAGGTATAGGAGAAAGCCATAAAACATTGAATAAACATTACTGATATTAACGGTTACCATCTGTTTATCACATAGCCATAAGTTGAGGTCATATTCACATTATTAAGGCTATCTTTTCACTAATGAAATTAAAGTAGTTGGACATGTCTTTTCAGGACATAAAGAGCCTTTATAATACTTTTGATTAGTAGCAAATTTGTTTGCCACAAATTATATATATATTTTTTAAATTTGGTGAACCTAATGAAAGTGAATTTCATAATATTCACTTGCCTGTAGTCTTTACTAGTAAAACTATACTGGTACCCTCTTCTTTCTCACCACTAAACTTACTACAGTGCTAATTTACTGTACATCCTAACCATTGGAAGTAACTACTTATTTGCACTCCATAAAACAAACCTCAACATCACAAAGCCAGGTGGATCTTTCTGTCTAATGGTTGTGTTAATGCTTCTAATCGTTGACGCTCATTACGAGAGATGAATGAACCTGAGGTTCCGTTTTTGAGCTAAACGCCAAATTTAAAAATCAAGGTTCGTGTTCGGGAACTGGATGCTTAATGTGCGAACAAAACTCCTGCGAGCAACGCTGTGCTCACGTATGCTTGGTGCTCAGCCCTGTGAGAGCCGCTTGCAGTGTTTGAATGGTACACACTGGTAGTAAGAACAGCGTGATCGGATGTAGTGGATAACAAAAAAAAATATGAAAAAGCCCTCCCAGCTTCTCCCGGAAGTGATTTGCTTATGGCTGGCTGTATGTGGGTGAAGACTCAATCTGACAATCAGTGACTGGATCTGTGGTTCTGTTCATGCTCGAGCCCGTGGAGCTAAGCTCATTTGCTGCTAGCGAACCGAGCCTCGACAGAATCGCTCATCTCTACTCATTACACTTGCAACTTATTTTTGTTCATTTAAATTCAATCTCTCTTTCTAGTCTAAAAAAAAAATCATCACAATGTTGCTCTATTATATTTATCTGTCCCATTTCTCTACACATTCAATTTGCTCTTTTATCAGCTAATGAGCTTGTGTCTTGTTTTCTATTTTTCCGTTATTTTTCTCCTATCTATAGGACTTCTCTTATGCTACACCCATTTTGTGGAACTGTCTCTACCGTGGAACAGCAAAATTGATATCAGAGTTCCCAGTTCTAAGTGTATTTTAAAAACTCATTTCTTTATGGTGGCCTATATCACATCACCCTAAAAACTGAACCATACACAAACCTGACCTGACCAAAGTAATGATTATTCTATCCTATTATCAGATAGCAAGCTACCCATACTGCATTAAAATTTTGTATTGACCCACATACTGATGGGTGACAAATTCATGCAATTTTAATTAGTTTCCCTATTTGAAGTCTCATACAACAATTGTTATACTCTCCCCTTTTCATTCAGATTGTTAATGTATTGGTAGGTACCGGTTTTCCGTAGATTGTTAAATCTTATACTTACGTCATCTCTCCTGTAGGATGTAATCTTGTATGGGCAGCCGGAACCTATCTCCCATAGGTTATAACTAGGGATGATCGAATACCTCAATTATTCAGCTTTGCGAATATTCTAAGAATAGGTCACTGCTATGAGAATATTCGATGCGCAATGTAAGTCTATGGGAAACACAAACTATTCGGAACTATTCTGGTTTCCCATAGACCTACATTGCGCATCGAATATTCGCAAATAGTCGAATAGCGGCGAGGTATTCGGAAAATATTCGCGAAGCTGAATAATTGAGGTATTCGATCATCCCTAATTATAAGTTCTAACTGTCCTCTCTTTTGTAGAGTCAAAGTTCTTAAAGGCAGGAGCTTTTCTATTGTAGTTTGTAGGTTCTTATTATCTTCTCATCCATAGATTGAAAGCTCTAATGGGTAGAGTCCTCTTTCCAGTATGTTTTAGAATCGCATTACACTCTCATCTGTAGTTTGAAAGCTCTTGTGAGCCTAGGTTTATCATACATAATTTGTATGTTCTTATGGACTTCAGCTCCTCGCCAGTACATTCTAAGTTCATATGGGCAGCGGACTCTAATTTTGAGATTGTAAGCTCCTATTGGAAGGTGCCTCTATTATACAGCTCAAGTTCCAATGGAAAACGATCTCTCATCTGTACATTAAAAGCTCTTATGGGCAGGTGACTCTCTACTGAGCATCAAGAGCCCTTAAGGGCATGGGCCTCTTATCTGTAGATTGGAGGTTCTTAAGGACAGTATCTTTTCTTATGCAGCTCGTAACCGTAAGCTCTTATGAATTGTGTCTTTCAATTTCAGTTTGTACTCGGTTATGAACATGGGTACATCTACTGTATATTTTAAACTCTTATGGACAAGGGCCTCACTCCCTTTTATATTGTAGTTCAGCTGTTTGGTTTTTTTTGTTAATTTTTTACTTGATTTGTTTGTTATGTCCCTCATTGTCCAAGGAGTGAAGTTTCACATTGTGGAGGTTGACAAGTCAGTGTAGGGAGACTTTTAGGCCATACAATTCTCCCTAGAGGATTTCAATATGCACATAGCTTATTCAGGAAGGAAAAGGCCCATAAGTGACACCTATTGGATGTAGCAATTCCAATACTAGGCACTAGAGTTTGTTTTCTCCTGAATAGACTTTTTGCATATTCTCCACTTGTAAAATTCTGTGGACCATGTTAGTTAATATATGCTTGCACACGTTAATAACATAGAACCTATGATATACATATCTATTTACATTTTACATGTTGCTCAAACTAAGTTTTTCAGTTGTTTCCTATGTTGTACATTGAAGTCATTATAACTTTTTGTTCCTTTAATCCCCTCTTTGATTCAGTGGTAAATATGTCATGAGTGTATTTCGCTTGGGGGAGACCCCAAGTGAATCTTGTGTTAGAAGGTCATAGCACCTCGTCACTGGCAGGTTCACTACTGTTATTTGTTAACATCTCCTTGTATATGGGGCTGTAAGGGTTAAGCATCCTGTCCTGCCTGGCTGCTGGCTGTTGCTGGCAATATCAGGTGTGGCTCTTTGAGATCACTCCCCTTCCCTATTTAAGTCTTGTGATCTGATCACGTGATGCCTGTGATAGAAACTGAATCCTCATTTCTATGTGGTCCACTTTGGAAAGAGCCTGCTCTGGAAGAAATTTGTCTTGTTGTGTGTAGCAGTGGTGTTTGCTGCACTGAAGCGGCCTCAAGTGTTTTTCCTTTGCATGTCTATTTCCCCTGTTTGTATTCCCTCCCTTGTGTTTCTGTATTGTAGTGGCAAGTCCAGTGATCTCGTCAGCCTACGCACTAGCCAAAGAAAATGGAGGGCTAGCTGTGGGCTTAAGGTATCCATCGACAGGTCGCAAGAACCTGTCTAGGGACGCAAGGGAGCTCAGGAGTAGCTCACCCCTCTCCCTAGCGGCAAGAACCTCTGTTATAATGTGACCCCTGTTTTCCCTGTGTGATGTAACATCTTCGGGGGTTACTAAGTACTAGGTAAACCCTGCTAGTCACGTGTGTGACAAAACATTGATGAAAAAGCATTTGAGCACACCACGGACAAAATAGGAACAAACTGGCCATTTTTATTCATCATTTTATCTTTTTTTACATTAATTATTATGGAATAATGGTTAGAAATCAAAGCCAATGTAAGAACACCTAGCCTTACAATGATTACAGATATTTCTCTGTCCTCTAATAAAATCTCAATGACACCATGCTGCCAGTTGGCCTACACATTTTAATATCAGCTTGTTCCTTATACTTTGTCACAAACCTGGTACTGCCCCGAGGCCCTAAACCCAGTGAAACAAATATACGTTCTTGTTCTAGACAAAACTAACTATATCGTTCATGTTAGCCTTGCTGCGGGTTACAGATGAATATTGGCAAAGTTTCTCTGTAATTTTCAAAGGAGCCACCATACTCTATGCTATATACACAGAACATATATCCTAAAAAACTGTTTAAGAAGAATAATCTTTCACTGAACATTGTAAAATCTTTGGACTTATTATAGTCACTGTTTCAATAAGGGTTTCTATGATGCAGCATTTAATACACCAAATTATTATGCAAATGCTATATTTATCTGGTTTTCCTAAATGGTAGATGCAAATGAGCCGGTACAATATTCATATCATCAATCGTTAGAGTATAAATCCCATTATATTTTATAATCGTCCCAATGATAACAATATTTTTTCAAAATTAAAAAAAAACTCAAAATGCACCGTTCCAAAATGATATGCATAACAGTTTCCAAACTGTTTAAAGGTTTTAAATAACTGAAAATGGTTATTTGTTAAATTTGCAGCATTAAGAGGTCACATTTACTGAAATCAAAAGCTTTTCCAACTAAAAACATTTTAACAGGCCAAGACACATGTTTACATGGCACCCATCTTTGATATCTCCTTCACAATTCTCACATCCATTAAATTTGTGAGGTTTTTTTATAGTTTATACCTGAACTTTTTTTGGGGGAGGCAAAAATCGCCTCCCAGAGCTGCTTTGATGTGAGCTACCTCCAATCCTCATAGATCTTTTGCTGAAGATTCTCCAAAAGTTCTCAATAGCATTGAAGTCATGGGAAGCTGGTGGCCACACCATGGGATTCTATCCTTTTATGCTCATAAGAAAAACAAAAAGCCAGCACCAAATGTGCACTTCAGCACTAAAAATTCAAAACTGTACTTATTATAAAAAAAATTTGAGATTTTTGGCAAAAAATTGCAATTTCTTGAGCTGCCTCGCCACGTCACGGCAAATCTCATTTGAGGCAGTCCTACACTAAAATATTTTTATAAAATGTGCCATACGGCCTCACATATTAATAGTAGAACTGCTCTTAGCAGCACTCACCTGGTCTATTTCGATCCCGTACCCATAACTGAGTCATGGCTGTGGGTGGGACAGGTCCAAGCAAATGCTGCATGAAGTAAATAGCCTGTGGACAAGGCCTGATGACAATGTGAACAGTCACCAACCGCCAAAATCTAGACAGATGGAATACATCCCAAATTGGGGTGCATAGCAAGGTGGGGCTCAGCCACCGACCAATTCAATGAAGAAAAACAAAAAGCCAGCACTAAATGTGCACTTCAGCACTAAAAATTCCAAACTGTACTTATTATAAAAAATTTTTGAGATTTTTGGCAAAAAATTGCAATTTCATGAGCTGCCTCGCCACGTCACGGCAAATCTCATTTGAGGCAGTCCTACACTAAAATATTTTTATAAAATGTGCCATACGGCCGCACATATGAATAGTAGAACTGCTCTTAGCAGCACTCACCTGGTCTATTTCAATCCCGTACCCATGACTGAGTCATGGCTGTGGGTGGGACAGGTCCAGGCAAATGCTGCATGAAGTAAATAGCCTGTGGACAAGGCCTGATGACAATGTGAACAGTCACCAACCGCCAAAATCAAGACAGATGGAATACATCCCAAATTGGGGTGCATAGCAAGGTGGGGGTCAACCACCGACCAATTGTTGCTCATAGCAACAAGTGACTCTGAGGTAATCTTTGGACAATGAGATTTTGCTATTGATGCCATGAAAAACAATAGCCAGTCAAACACTATATTCTTTGATAAGGTAATTTTCACACCTTCAAGGACCCTAAAAGGACCTATCAGCTCTCTGCCATTGATTCTGGCCCAAATGTTGACCCAGCTGCCTCCTTGCTGATGTTGCAGCCTTATTGGAATATGACAGTCATCCACCAATCATCACTAATTTGATCCAGGTGGACCATCTAAGATTGCACAGCACTCAACAGTAGAGAAACGTGTTTTAACAATAGTCTTCATGTTTGGAACCTCTGTAACCATTTCTGCTTGTGGGCACTGTTTATGGATGGCCGGACAGTAGGTTTATGTACAACTGCAAGCTTCTGGAGGATCCTACACCTTCAGGTTTGCGGGAGTCCAGAGGCACTAGGAGCTTTAAATTTTTGTTTGCTGCTTTATAATGGTAATTTTGCAGGTTCTCTTCCAATCTGATGAATTTGTATGGCAGAAATCTGCCTCATTATGCATTTGTCTGCACAAACTCGCCTCTGCGGTGTGTGAGCCACAATTTCCTTCACAATTCGATGATCACACTTTAGTTTTTCGGAAGTATCTGATGTATTAATACCTTCTCCAAGGCATTACCAATTGAGAATATCAAAGAATAAGAAATTATATGGCACATGCCCCTAATGTTTTTTCTTTTTAATAAACCCATCTAGAGATTTATTATACCCCACAGACTCCTATGAATACCATAAAGTGGTTGGCCACTACTTATTCTTCTACCTAAATTAGCCAGTGTAAAATAACAATAACATATATTCACCTCCCTCAACAGCGCTATTCCAGAAATATTGATGGCGTGTGACATTGTTATGCCACGGAGGCACCAGTTCCAATCAGTAGCTTTGAATGGACTGCAGCTCTCACACTTACTCTAGATGTCTAATGTTTGACCAAATAAAGTATGACCAAAGCAGCACATTAGTGACTCCTAATAGACTGGATTGGTTTAGTGGCAAAACAATGTCAACCTAACACAATGGGCCTCCTCTTAAAGGGCCGGCATGCCATTTACAAGAAATTCCTCTCAGCCTATGGATGAGAAGCACTGTGTATTTAAGGCTGCCTCCCATTAGGGGAGGTGCCTGTGCAATGCCTCTAGTTAGTCAGACAGTCTTCAGTCTGCTACCTAGCTAGTTATCAGGTGCTGAGTTCCTGTCCTGTTAACCCTGTGTCTGCCTCCAGTACCTGCCTTCCCATACCTGTGTGCCCCCGCCATGCCCACCATTTCTGTCCATACCTGCCTGTCCAGCTTGCCTCAGTTACTGCACCTGTACCCATTCCTGAATCTGTTACCTGTCTTGGGAGTCAGCTACCACAGTCTTAGTCACTTCCCTGAGAGTGGTACATGGAGTCCATCTCATGGTGAACACTTAGTCCAGCCCTTCCTACGAAGGAGTAAGCCCGGGGTCCCCCTGTGGCCGAGCGGGTCCATTAAGCACCGGTTGTGAGAGTTACATCATCATCTAATACTATTCCTGCAATTCCCTTCTAAATGTTTCTCTTTTTCAGCCTGGCGTATGAAATATGGGTCATTGTGTCAAATAACACTCAGCTGTATGTGTGTAATTGCAAAAAATCTTCCCTTAGAAAACTTACATGAATTTTACATGACATGCTTTTACTTATTAATGTGCATTTTGTGGGATTTTTTTGCATCGTGATCATGCATCGTATAATAGATTAGGCAATATAATATTACTCACTTTACTATTGCAGCTTCTGCTCACATGAGGAATATCATACCCCAATTTAATCTATAATTCACCAAGACCCGAACAGATACTATAGAGATTCAATTCAGATGGATTTGGCTCACTACAAGTAAATGTCTATTGGAGTATACCATACAAACAAGTTAATGACCCTCAAGCCTCCGAGTGGCTCTATAAATGTTTTATTGGCGTCTGAAAATTTTATTAAAAATGCAGTTTTCTTTTAATGTTTTATACATAATAACCCAACGCTCCATCCTGTGAAAACATTGTTAGCATTAGAGAAGCCATTCTACCATTTCTGTTATTAATATTACTGCGGAGATTAAAAACTCTGCCTATGTGCTACTAAAAAGCTTTCTTCTTCAGCTGTAGGTCAATGGATAGCCGCTGACGCATCCCGAAGTAAATTATTTGGCTTACCTTCGGAAATGTTTGCTTTTTATCAACACGGCCGGACGTATTCTGCATAGAAATGATCTTTAATGGTTGGAGAAAGAGTTACATTGTTTGCTGCGAGCAAATATTAAAGATAAACACAAAAAAAAATAATATCCAGAGAGAAAGGAAAGCTTCTTTTCCCTGAGCCGGGCTATAGATAGATCCAACCTAATCAGTTTTACCCTTTGCGTGCTATTGCAAAAGCATTTAACCGTGCAATGTAATCACAAAAAAGATAAAAATGACTTACTTCAGAATTAAAGATTTCTAAGGTTGTTTGGAAATATTCCTAAAACTACTGAATAAAGTCCTCTAACTTAATGTTGATAATATTCGCAGTTCGCGCCAATCCAGTAGCGCTAGTAGACATTTTGTCTCAAAGTGATACACGATGAAAAGCTTTATAATAAACAAAATAAATTAATTTATGATATTCCGTCAGGACATGTTTGTGGTAGATTTGGCCACCCAGTAGCTCGGAATTGCAGCCATGTTGAACGGTTTGCTAGTATGTGGAAGCATTGAATTTGTACCTTAAGGCCGGGGCCACACGGGGATCTACTGCAACCCTCGCATGACACTTGGCTCACACTGGCAACACAGCAGGAGCCGAGTGTCATGCGAGTGTCACTGCGACTGAAGTCCGATCATGCGATCGGACCTCAGCTGCAGGGGGTGGGCCAGCACTCAGAAGGGGCAGGCCGGCTCTGAGTAGGGGCAGGGCGGTGCTGCAAAGGGGAGGGAGGGATTTATCTCCCTCTCTCCCCCATAGCCGGCTATTGCCATTCTCGCCCTGCACTCGCATTACACCTGTGTTCTGCAAGTGCAATGCGATTTTTCTCTCGCCCCATAGACTTGAATGGGTGTGAGAGAAACCTGGATCGCATTGCACCTGCAGCATGCTGCGACTGTTTTCTCGGTCTGATTAGGGCTGAGAAAATAATCGCTCATGGGTGCGGATACATAGGCTAATATTGGTCCGAGTGGAATGTGATGTTTTATCGCATCCCACTCAGTCCGATATTCACGCTGTGTGTCTTAGGCCTAAGAGCTTAGATTATTTAATGAAATTTGGGTGAAAGTAAGGGCAGATACATTTAAATTTGCCCATTGCCTCTTATAAGTTGCGATCACTAGGAAGTTGTCAGGTCTTGTATTTCCCACGCAAATGAAATACGGACTACCATCAAAGTTTTTATCCTCTTAATATATCACAATCATCATATTATATAACACTCTGAACTTATAATTGCTCATTTTTCACTTCTACCCATTTAATTCTTTTATTTTCCATTAGGTCTATAATATCACATGGGTGTAAAAAGACTATCTGAATCCTTTTACGCTCTATGTTGAAACAGGAAGTCTCTTTCCCTGCGTGAGTCATCATTAGAACTACAAATATCCATCACTGAAAACAATTTGTAGTTATAATGATGACTCATGCAGGGTGTGACAGCTGATGGATGTGGATTCACTTTTTCCACATTCCAGGCTAAGGTCTATGACATCACATGGGTATAAAAAAAACTAGCTGAATTCTTTTACGTTGTATGTTGAAATACGAAGTCTCTTTTCCCTGTATGAATCATTATTAAAACTACAAATATCCACCACTGAAAACAATTTTGTAGTTATAATGATGACTCGTGCAGAGTGTGACGGCTGATGGATGTGGACTATCTGGTTTTCACTAGGCTCTACGATGGTAAGGGTATGGTTCAGCCACAGGTGAGCCACCAAGTGCTAGTTTAGGGCAGTCTTTTGGCCTGCAGCAGCTGACTGGAAGGTCATGGTGCAGGAGATGTACTAGGCAAAACCCAGAGGCATGGTCAGACAGTCCATGGATGGTACAAACAGCACATGTAGATGATACATAGGCAAACACAGGAGAGGAGAGGTCAGGACAAATGGGAGGCAAGATAGGAGAGGTCAGGATAAACAGTAGGTAAATCAGGGCAAATCAGAAGGCAAAATGGAAAAGATCAAACAGACAGGAAAAAAGGAAAGGTCCAGCACAAAAATGTTGGTGCTGGACCTTTCCTTTTTTCTATTGACTTGTGGTAGCCAGCCACGTCCGCGCACCTGTGGGTCTGCAGAACTAACGGTCAGCTTTCTCCCCACCCCTGTTTCCTTAGATTACATTAAACAGATAGCATCTTGGGGAAATAGACAAGTTCTTACTTTAAGATTAGGCAACTATGGAAGAAGGAGCTGCCTAATATAACAAGTGCTGGCAGGGTATTGGCACGGAAATCAACACTCCGCAGGACACAGAAATTCAAATTCCTACAAAATCTAGCCATGCCTTTCTATAGCCAGGAGGAGATTCACCAACAACCGGAGGATGCGGCAGAGCTGGGAGTATTGCATGAGAAAGCTTAGCAAGCTGGTCAGTCACAGTATGGTGCCTGCAGTGAATAGCTGGCACGTACCAGTTGTGCGAGTCACAGACCTGACACAGGGAAAAGAGACTTCCGTTGTCTACACAAATCTTAGGAGGATTCAGCTAGTTTGTTTCTAATCACATGGAGTCATAGACAATATAAAACAGAAGAATTAATTGTATAGAAAGGTAAACTAAGCAATTGTAAGTACACAGTGCTATATTATATCATAATTGTAATATATTAAGAGGATAAAAACTTTGATGGGGGTGCTTCTTAAGCCTATGTTGCTTGAGCTTTATGGGTTGCATTAACCTATATCTAGTGTCCTGACCAGGGGTGTAACGACGCCTCTCAGTGAGAGAGTAAGAGGGGTCATTACACCCTCTCAGTGAGAGAGAAGCTGCGCTGTTCCTTTACTTTCAATCAGTAGCATAGCTACCGGGGGGAGCAGAGGGTTTGGTCGACCCGGGCTCATTGCTCAGATAGGGCCCACCCAGAGCTGCGCTACTGGTCCTGACCCTGGTATTTTGAGTGAAGATCTTACTTTGGTTCATCTAACTTTTGTCTTCCTGCCGAACAATCACTTTTTATTCTGTTAGAATAGGTAGAGATCACTTGAGATTTGACCTTTGGAAAGGCTTTTTTTTATACGTAGGACATTATCCGACTGCAATCTAAGCAATGTACAAATTCTTAATAACTCCGTGTCTTTCTGAAGACTTTGTTTTTGACTAAACCTCTGAATATCGTTTGCCAGTTCTGTGACTGTCAACACTTAAGGCCGATTTACACGCTGCGACATCGCTCAAGTGATCTTGTTGGGGTCACGGAATTTGTGACACACATCCGGTCGCTTTAGCGATGCCGTTGCGTGTGACACCTTTGAGTGATTTTGCATCGTTGCAAAAACGTGCAAAATCACTCATCGGTGATATGGGGTCCATTCTCGAATATCGTTGCTGCAGCAATAACAATGTTGTTTCTCATTCCTGCGGAAGCACACATTGGTACCTGTGACACCGCAGGAACGAGGAACCTTTCTTTACCTGCCTTCCACCCGCAATGAGGAAGGAGGTGGGCGGGATGTTCGTCCCGCTCATCTCCGCCCCTCCGCTTCTATTGGGCGGCGATTCAGTGACACAGCTGTGACGCTGAATGAACCGCCCCCTTAGAAAGTAGGCGGTTCGCCGGTCACTGCAACATCGCAGGGCAGGTAAATAGTGTGACGGGTCTGGGCGATGTTGTGCGCCACGGGCAGCGATTTGCCCATGTCGCACAACCGGTGGGGACGGGTACCCACGCTAGCGATATTGGTCACGATATCGCAGCGTGTAAAGCGGCCTTTAGTTACTGTTCAGATTATATGCCTCCTGTTTTGTAGGAAATCTATCATATTGTATATTCAGACCTACCAGTAGACATGTTTTAATGCAGGAGGGGATCAGCAGATTGATTTGTGGTTTGTGGAAAAATATTTATTCTATATTTTTTTTTCTCCTAAATCTATTCTCTTTTTGTGCTTAGGAGTCTAGTGGGTGGTCCAAATTAGTCACTATTAGTCATTCAGAGAAGGATGTCAATCACAGAATAGGACCACATACCAGCTAATGGAATCCTAAGTATAGAAAGCAATGATTTAAATAAATCAATTACAAACTACGTATGTACAGAGAGCCATCTTGACTGGCATGTCGAATTTTTGCACCTGATGCAGGTGACTATCTTCAATGACTAACAGATCTTGAAAAAAGACCAATGAAGATGCTGAAACTCAAATTTCCAAAGAAGTCGCATAAAAGAAAAATTGAAATTTGAGGACAAGGTGATATAAAATGTTCTCCTGTAACGCCCTATATAAATTGAATACTTTGCATCTATGATAAATAAACCAATGGGAAGCTGTTCTTAGTGGCAGTAGCTACAGGACAGGAATTGTTTGAAAACATTGAAAAAAGGGGAAAACAGGGAGTATATAGTACAAAATTAACAAATACTTTATTGAGACAATATTAAACAATTAAAACATGGGATGACAATGATCAAGGAAAGGGAGGGAGGATGGATTGGTCAATAAAACCACACCGTTAGGAGCAACTGTAACTGACCAGTGAGTAAAGAAGTGAAGTCACACATGGAAACAGTAGGACTTACATCTGAAAATTTTGTTAGAATATAATTGGTATAATGCAGTAAAAAAAAACTTAAAATAAATTCAAAATTGTAAATATGTAATAATTTAATTGTTGCAATATGTGCCAAAAGAACAATTCTTATTAGCACAATTTAGTATTAGCATATCCCTAGCACAATACTGTGAAAAGAGTAGAAAACAAATTCCCGGTGGAAAATATATGAAATAATTTATATATCACAATGAGTGCCAAAAGAATGCTTGTGCTGGCTGTGTAATGGTCCCTCTTTGTGCCTGGGTTCAGTAACCTGATGATCCCTAATACAAACAATCCGACCACAAGTTAGGATTGTGCACAAGGCACCTATGTTAGCAAGTGCTCATATGGTCACATATCTGTGAGGGGAGAGAGTGGGGATGGGGTGGTGCAGTGCTGAAACAGAGCAGTAAAATGCCCCCAACGCGCGTTTTGCCATGTTTCGTATTGCTCAGTCATGGAGAGGCAGATCCGATTTGAAACATAATTTTGCTTATACAGATAAAGTACAAGTATGTGAGTTAAGGTGGTATTGAGAATGCTAACCAGCTTAAATAGAGAGGTTTATAGACCAGGCTATGCTAACTGGAAAATATATTCAAATTAAATATCATTTAAAAAGGAAAACAGTTACATCACTATTGCCATCAATTTAAATTAGCTAACCTTTATAGTAAATGGTCAACTCTTTAACAAGACTTGCCACAAAATGAGAGGCAAGATAGACTGTGAATGAATGTGTTTTCCTTTTGGAGAAGTTTTTTTTTTATTTTGGCTAAATATTCTAAATCATCTGATAGCAACAGTTAAAAAGTCAGACACTGACTTATTATAATATAATGCTTCTTGAACTCACGAACCATTGTGAGAAAACATCTGAAATCCAACGCAAAATGTACTGCTATCATAGTGAGGTGACATATTCCAGAGTATATCAAAGACTATAGGAAAGGGAAAGAAGCGAGAAACCAAGTGAAAGGATAATCGAGGCAAAAATAGGCAGGTTGTGCTGCAGTTAGTGTGAAATTTAGATTATCATAGAGCTGGATTGACAGCAACAAAGCTCAGTACTGCTGTATAATACTATTTATGCTACTCCTGCCACTTCTGACCATGTGTTAAACAGAGAAAGAAGAGCAGGAATTCATCTGTTTCTGGGTGCTGTGTATTCGACGCATCCTATCAGCTAGTCTCAATCCACTAGCTCAAAGAGAACTGAATATTGGAGACTAGTGAATACCCGTCATATGATGGCAAGAATTAGCAATAATCCTTACGTCCAATTCATCTTCAGGTGCAAAACACCTCCTTTAGATGTCTACCACAATCTGTTAAAAACAACTTAATTGTAATATTTAGGTACCATATTTTATTTAAAATTTCTGTTTAATTTTTAAGTGATTTTTATTTGGAAGTTTATCTCTGAAATCAGTAGAAAGAGGAATTATGGCACTTCTGGTGGCTGGAGATGCCAGATAGGCTCCAACTCTGTAGCGAATGCAAAAAGAATCTGGCCTTCAAAATCGATGGAAAAGTGAGTATTTTAATAGTGGTTCAAACTAGAGATGAGCAAACCTGAGGTTCAGTTTTCGAATCGGACACCAACTAAAAAAAAAGGGCTCAAGTTCGGAGTTTGAATGCTGTACGGGCAAACTTAACTTGTGCGAGCAATGCTGAGCTCACGTATGCTTGGTGATCAGCCCTGTGCAACCCGCTTGTAGTGTTTGAACGGCGCACACTGAGGGTAACATCAGTATGATTAGATGTAGTATGCCCCAAAAAGAAGTTTGGAAAAGCCCACCCTCCTCTGGAAGTGATCTGCTTATGGCTGGCTGTATATGAGGGGAGACTCAAAACTGCCAATCAATGTTTCCGAATCTCATCGTGCAAGATTCGGTTACAAAAAGGTTTGGTACCTTTGCGGCAAGCGAACCGAACCCCATCCCAGCTCATCTCTAGTCCAAACAAATGGTGTACAAAATGTAACGTTTCGGTTCAAGAATCAGATGACCTGTTTCAAATGTACACGGTCAGGTAAACTGTGTAACATTGAACAGAAATTGGATCTGTACTGGCAACCCCATTATGTGGGGTTATCATAAGGCATGATATGAACCACTTTGGTGCGTGGAGCCAAGGCGGGGTGCATGTGTTCAGCAATACACCATTTGTTCGCACCACCATTTTTATACTCACCTTTGCATCAATTTTGAATGCCGGATTCCTTTGATATTATCTCTGAGATCAGCTATGCACCAATGATACAATTATTTTTAATATCACACTCTGTACTTTGGCTTCTGTATTACTAATGTACTTTTTTTTTATCTTAGGCATATTTAGAAAAAAAAAATAAGTTTTTTATAGCGGCAGCGGTAATCTTGTTACCATGCCTATTATTATTCAGAATGACTCTATTTATGCTTCATCTGCATTTTCAACATTTAGCTAATTAGAAAAGCCATTTGTGGAAAGCAGGCAGATAAACAATAAAAGCAGAAAGGTTAGCACCTGAGTGTTTGTTTTACCCTGATATTGTCTGCACTGGACTAATTGAAACTACAGAAAGGCAATCAACTTTTTAGGCAATATTTCATTATGAAGCAGCTGTAATGAAGTAACTGGAAGAGAGCCCAGAGCTTTATAAATGGCTCATATAACAGGTGTTGTTTTATATGTATATTGTATATGTATTTACATTATTGAGTTTCAGCGTTATTTGAGCTATATTAAATATAAGAAGAGTGAGTTTGCCATTTAACTTTTTTGTTTGTTGGGTAGTATCATTATAACCAGGTAGGGCAAATGCCACCCCACTATAGTAGCACATGCCCCCTACCCATAATTAAATCTAATTCACTAGAGTGGCCAGTTATTTTATTAACTATTTTATCTGTTTCAAAAAGTAATAAGAAGTCAAATGGAAGGAGACAATCTTTTGGGTGGGGCAGACATACACAATAAATTGTTAAGGCCAGAGTCACAATTGCGAGTGCCTTGCGTGTAAGTCACGCGAGTCTCTCATTGCATCACCCGTCACGACTCCACATTCTCCTGACAGGAGTGGGTCGGTTGCATGTATCTCTATGCAGCTGAGACGCTCCTGTCCAGACAGTGTGCGGCCATGACGGGTAATGCAATGAGAGACTCGCTTGACTTACACGCGAGGTACTCTGGCCTAAGTATAAGACTCATTAATAAAGATCGGTACTTCCTCACCTTTTTATCTTGAGTTACACACATCTTGATACTAAATATGAGTGAATCTTCCAAATTCTAAATCAGTTGGGAAATTAATTTTAGGCGTATAAAATTAGATCCAAATAGAATCTTCCCCGAAAAGATATTTAGTATGTTCCAAGGTTTCTCCAGAAGACCCCCCGTAAAGGCTCGTAGGCCAAACCCTCACCTATCTGACTGCTGCAGCTCCCCGTCTGGTCCTCCTTCCTCTTGCTTCTTATCTTTGGTCTCCTGGGCCACAGTCTTCTCATAATCTGTCTTTATCCAAAATTTTTGTGCTCTGAGGAGCTCTCAGAGCACGGTCACATGAGATGTGAGACATATCGTGAAGTTATACCAACACCAAAGAGGAGAAAAATATGCAAGCCAAAAAGTAAACATAAAAATATGTATATCCTTTATTAAACAATGATTAAAACCATAACCACAATAAAAATGGAACAATCCAAAGAGCAGTTGTTATTAATCGGGCAAATTCGGCACCAACCCTAATACAAATTAAAAGAACCCTCCATCACATACATATGTTAATAAACAAACAAAATAAGAGTTAGTCACTAAGATGTAATGTTCCAGTACTATAATTTCAAATATGTATAAAATAAAATGTGAATTAAACTAAATGCTCACAAGTTTGAGAGAATTTAATAGGGAAGCAATATTGAGACATCACATTATATTAGCAAGGCAATAAGGTAAAAGATGAGAGGTAAAATATCAATATGCAGGGTCCAAAATCCAAGTAAATAAAGTGATATCTCCGTGCACCCGACGCACGTTTTGCAGCCTTAGTCCAGGACTATTACACTATTGTAACATTACATCTTAGTGACTTATGTCTTCAAAATGGCTGGACCGTCATTGTAAATAAGAATCTCTACCTCGAGTCACCCACATCTCACCCCAATGTAGATTGTAAGCTCTTATGAGCAGGGTTGTCATTATTTTTGCTTTAATTATTGTATCTTCTATAACTGTTACTTATGAATGTTTGTATATGAACCTCTGAATTGTAAAGTGCTGCAGAAATTGTTGGCGCTATAGAAATAAAGAATATTGTAATTATTATTATTATTATTTAGTGACAGAGGCTGTAATACCAGGGTATCCTCCTTGCAATATTCACAACTCATTTATTATATTCCTGAGAGCAAGATCATAAGCATCCATACTATGGAGACCTCAATATTCATAGGCTGGGAGTCTGCTACATGATGCTGATTTCTCCTTATTCACAACATAGGGTCAAAGTTGTCACCCAGAGGCAACAGGGTGGGGGATGCAGCATATGTTAAATAAGGTGGGCATCAGGTTCTATGTGTCTCCCTTATTTTGCCGCAGATACATCATATCGATTGTTATTTTACACTATGCTTTATTTCATTAACTTGTCTTTTAAGTTATACAAAGGGTGGACACTAGAGATAAGCAAATCTCCTGATTTCTGATTTGAACAGATATCCTCAACTCATCAGCAGTAGAGATTCCTTTGGGGTTAAAAAAAAATTAAAGAGGTTAGCCACTACTAGGACAACCCCTTCTGATTTCACATGTTTCCTTCAAATAAAATAATGAAGCCCATACTCATCTCCAGTACCGGTGCCCATACAGCAGTGTTTGGGTTTGCGGTGTCGGGACTCACATGGGGTTGTGACGTCATTTGAGCCCTGCATTCAATCATCCCCAGCTTCCTTGTTCCCACCTTCATATCAAACAATCAACAGAAAATGAGCACAGCCGCTGCACTTCCTTTCTTTTGGTTAACTCGTTTGGTCTGAAGGCGGAGTGACAAATTCTGGCGCTGATTGGACAGAAGTCCGTTGACTATATTTATTTATTTATTTTAAGAATAAAGGAAAACAGGGGGTTTTTTTCCACTTTTTTGATAGAAAGATGAAGCATATTGAATATTGCCTGGACAATATATATATTTTGACTTGGAATGAATGAATTTCATATGAGCATTTCTTTGATGTAAAGAACTGATGATATAAACAAGATGGAACTGTGAAAATCAAGGAAGAGCTGCTGTCATTCCGCTCATATAATAACTCATTAACTAACTTTATATAATTACAGCTCCATTTCTTAATCAAAATCTTTACTGTGCTGAATGTAATTAGACATGTAAGATATCACAGAGAGGAACAGGCTACCTCCAGCTGATTCTCCTAGGTAAGACTCTCAAGGAAGCAAATCAGCTGGAGGGAGCTGTCTTTTCGTCTTTTCTCCATTTCTTCTCTATATCTTACATGTCTCTGAGTAGAATGAAGTTTCTCGTCTTCTGTTGTACTGATTACATTCAGAATATTAAATATGTTCATGAATATTCATGTATCTAGACCAAGTATTAGCATACACCTAAGGTTGCAATAATCATTGTAAATATAATTGATTATTTATATGTAAAATGTTACCCTTTAGGTACCTTACTAATGACTATTTTTAACTTATTACATTAAATCCTTATTAATAATAATGATGATGATAATAATAATATTAATTATCATTATTATAAAAAAAAAATTAGCTGTAAAATAGGGGATTTGTTTAGTGATATAAACAAATATTTTATACCAAATCAGCCATTCAGATCAATAGAATATCCTGTTTTTCATGGTCGGACTGGTTCCAATGGATTTTTCATTGAATAAAAAATAAATAAAAATTAATTAGGCTGTAGAAACAAAATATGAAGGTACAATTGTCTTTCTTTTCTGTGTTCTACTATAGTAATTCATATGGACAAAGCTGCTTTATTTTTAGTGAAAATTGCTTTATTTTTAGTGAAGATTTCCTTTAAGGGTTCATCTATTTTATCCTTATTATACTAAATGTGTGCTGCCCCAACAGTGGATCGAACCGCTCGGATCCGTGGCAATGTCCGTTCGTGGCTCGAGGGTCTCAGGAACCGGGGGCTCAAGGCCACACTTTAAAGTAAAAGGGAATATTTACATATTTACAAGGAGATGATAGTTCATGATGCCACCCATGGTGTGCGGTAATTGGGAGTACCGCCGCTGCCGTTGTTGGGAGTACACGAGGTGATGGAATGGGGCAGCAAGGTGTTGTTACCCTCCACGGGTAGGGGTAGGCCCAGGGGCTCTGGAAGATTATACTGGGTGCCGTGATGGGGAGATCACTCATGTACTCACTCAGCCAATAAGCAGACACTGACAACCGGGTAAACCAAGTCTCTAGGTGCTGCTGCCTTTCTCGGGAAGCTCGACCGAGGCCCGTCCCCTGCAGTGCTGCCTGGTGATCTGTGACCTGGAAGGCCCTTTCCCCCTCGTTGCGCTAGTGCCCCCCGATTCTGGAGCCAGTGGAAACAGTCCATAAAGGCTTCGATCTCCGCAGGTTAATTGCCGGGTTGCCTGAAGCTTCTACACGACCTATGGTTCATGTACCCCACCGTGCCTTCGGTCGCAGACCAGTGATAGGACCAGGTTGCTGACCATCCTCTTGACAGATCCCAGGCACCTAGCCTCAATCCCCTGCGACCGGGGGTCCGACTTTTCTAGGTCGAGACACTGCCTGCAACCTAGACAGCTACTTTCGGGAGCCACCGCTCCCTGCTTCTCCACTTCACTCCTCTCCTTCACTCTGATTTACTGACACTCTCCTGACCCTACCTTCTTGACCCATAAGTGGACGACTCTATTCCACTCAAGATGCCCACTGGTGTGTCTGGTGGGTGTGGTGCAGGGTGTTCATAGGATTTGATTTGCTGTTGGAGGCAACACTGTATGATAGGGACCCAGAACCATGAGGGACTTGAATACTGCACTTAGAGAAAAGAGCGTACAATACCTGTGACAACTTGATAGTCTAGGGGCGTCACAAATGCATTAGGGATCTGATTTTGTGGCACTTACTACCTTATACACCATGTGCAGAATTATTAGGCAAGTTGTATTTTAGCGGATTTTTTTTTATTTTTGATCAACAACTATGTTCTCAATCAACCCAAAAGACTCATAAATATCAAAGCTTAATATTTTTGGAAGTTGAAGTGTTTTTTTTTTAGATTTGGCTATCTTAGGAGGATATCTGTTTGTGCAAGTAACTATTACTGTGCAGAATTATTAGGCAACTTAATAAAAACGAAATATATTCCCATCTCACTTGATTATTTTCACCAGGTAAACCAATATAACTGCACAAAATTTTAGAAATAAACATTTCTGACATGCAAAAACAAAACCCCCAAAAAATTAGTGACCAATATAGCCACCATTCTTTATGATGACACTCATCAGCCTACCATCCATAGATTCTGTCAGTTGCTTGATCTGTCAACATTGCATGCAGCAGCCACCACAGCCTCCAGACACTGCTCCGAGAGGTGAACTGTTTTCCCTCCCTGTAGATCTCACATTTTATGAGGGACCACAGGTTCTCTATGGGGTTTATATCAGGGGAACAAGGGGGCCATGTAATTATTTTTTCATCTTTTAGACCTTTACTGGCCAGCCACGCTGTGGAGTAGTTGGATGCATGTGATGGAGCATTGTCCTGCATAAACATCATGTCTTTCTTGAATGATGCCAACTTCTGTATCACTGCTTGAAGAAGTTGTCTTCCAGAAACTGGCAGTAGGTCTGGGAGTTAATCTTCACTCCATCCTCAACCGAAAAAGGTCCCACAAGTTAATCTTTGATGATACCAGCCCATACCAGTACCCCACCTCCACCTTGCTGGCATCTGAGTCGGAGTGGAACTCTCTGCCTTTTACTGATCAGCCTCTGGCCCATCCATCTGGCCCATCAAGAGTCACTCTCATTTCATCACTCCATAAAATCTTTGAAAAATCAGTCTTAAGATATTTCTTGGCCCATTTCTTGGTGGTCATTTTTCAGCCTTCCTTACCTTGGCCATGTCCCTGAGTATGGCACACCTTGTGCTTTTTGATACTCCAATAAGGTTGCAGCTCTGAAATATGGCCAAACTGGTGGCAAATGGCATCTTGGCAGTTTCACGCTTGATTTTCCTCAATTCATGGGCAGTTATTTTGCGCCTTTTTTCCCAACACGCTTCTTGCGATCCTGTTGGCTAGTTGCCATAAAACGTTTGATTGTTCGGTGATAACGCTTCAACAGTTTGGCAATTTCAAGACTGCTACTTCCCTCTGCAAAACATCTCTTAATTTTGGACTTTTCAGAGCCTGTCAAATCTCTCTTCTGACCCATTTTGCAAAAGGAAAGAAAGTTGCCAAATAATTAAGCACACCTTATATAGGGTGTTGATGTCATTACCCCACATCCCTCCTCATTACAGAGATGCACATCACCTGATTTACTTAATTGGTAGTTGGCTCTCAGCCTATACAGCTTGGAGTAGGACAACATGTATAACAAGTATCATGTGATCAAAATACTCATTTGCCTAATAATTCTGCACACAGTGTAATAAAAAAGATTCAGCACCAATATTCTTCTTTATAAAGTAACGCCTCGTTGTTAGTGCAGCCATCCTTACTGGCTGCTCAGCTTCCTGTTCTCATAGTGGCCGCTGATGGAGGATCATGTGACCAGATTTATCATTGGCATCCACCAATTGAAAAACAGCTCTCCTGTATGCAGTATTTTTGATTGGAGGAGTATCACTTCTCCAGCACTCTGTAAATCAGTTTTCAAAGCTGCTACTACATTTTGATATGAATTAATTTTTGTATGTGTAAAATTACTTTTAATGTTATAGTCCAAAAACGTTTTAACTCGCTGTATTTTTTGTTTTATAAGACGCAGCAGATTATAAGATGCACCCCAAATTTAGAGGAAAAAAAATATAGGATCCGTCTTATATTCCAGTGGTGTCTTACTGGAGGGGGGCAGCAGCGGTGGTGGAGCAGGGTCAGAAGAGGCAGGGGTGGTGCTGAAGTAGGGTAATGCTGCTGTCGGGGCAACAGGAGTCCTAAATGCTCACTGCAGACGGTGGCGCTGAGAAGCTCTGCTGCGCTGTGCTGTGGGATCTGTTGTGCTGCAGGCAGTAAGGCAGGGGCTGCCACCCTGAATATCTGCGATGCGGGCTTTAAAGAAATGTTGCCCAGAGTCTGCGCTTTCGCAGACTGAGCTATCAGCTCAATCACAAGCCTAGATCTCATCTGTGCATGCGCCACCTCTGGTTGCCATTTTCCTTAAGTCTGCTGCTGGGTGATCAATGAGTTGGAGGCGACGCATGTGCAGATGAGATCTTGAGCCTAGAGCTCTATCTGTTCATACGCTGACTTCGGTCATCATTATTTGAAACTTGCACGGCTGACATTCAGGGTGGCGGCCCCTGCCTCACCGCCCACAGCGGAGCCCACAGTGCGCTGCAGCACAGCCCGGAGTACAGTCCAGTGCACAGCACAGCTCACAGAATCTCCCCTGCTTCCAGTGACTCCTCTCCAGCACCCCTTGGTAAGCTATATTCAACTTAGAAGATGCACCACGTATTTTCCTCCCAAATTTTTGAGAGGAAAAGTGCGTCTTATAATCCAAAAAAACATGGTATATATTATCCCAATCATTAGGGCTAATAAAAAATAACATTTAAATGATCTCTATGGCTGGTTGGCAATTGGGAATTAAATTTTGCCATGGTACTATATTAGAGATTTTAGAAGATAATGAATTAGACCAAATTTTCCTTAAGGTGTTGTCCCACCTGATACATTTATTTCCAAACATTTTTTCATTATTTTTGATTCACATTCAATTTTTACAGCTTATAATATGGGTCCTTAATGTTCACCAGGGTTGGGGCTGGGTCCCCTATATCAATACCATCCGTCTCTTGGCTTGTTTTATTCTTTTGAGGCTGCTTTTTTTAAAAGTTTATTTTAAATAATAAAGATTATTATATATTTTTGAATTCTGGCTTGCATTGTTTTGTGGTGTTAATTCTGTGGAACAAAGAAGGATTTTATCAGCGAGTTACGGTAATTTTGATAATCAAAACACTTTATGGTTGTAGCCCTTTTTTTTTATAAAAAAAAAACCCCTCAAAATTCCCCTTTAAAGCATTACAATGTTTTATGCCGAGTAAACAAACTCCAGCCGTAGAGATATAATCTCCCCCATCCATAATATATCAGTGCATGAGCGCTAGATTCGCTCAGACCAGATATGAAGCGTCGAGTTATCCCTCAAAACCAAGATCTTTATCTCTTAGCAAATATCTATTAAGTTTTGACAGCGTGGGACTGCTCAGAAATGTATAGAAATATATTAAATAACGAAAATGGAGTAGACAAATCCTATGAAACAGAATCCCGTTATTGATTGCAATAGGCGATCAGTGTCAGAATGTATAGCGGGTGTGAAATAACGAGCTACAAATCCATGGAAGTGCGCGATCATGTACTAAACATTGGTACACATGTTAGTAGGAAGAGCAGAGAAAATATTATACTTATTTCAAGTGAAAATGTCTATGCTAATTTAATGGATTTTGCAGCAATAGAATTATTAAAACTACTGTAACCCCCAACTGTGGCAAAATTAGCATGGTATTTTTAAAAGCTTCGTTTATAATGACTTAATTTAAATAAAAACCCTCTAACTTTAACTAATTTTAAAGTACTGTGAAAAAGTATCATATTAGCAAATATGTACTAATTAAACCGTATGCTGAGGTTTAGTCCATATGCTAAATAATGCTGAAATATGCATAAAAGCAAAGTTTTAAGTAAATGTAAAGTTCTAAAAACATGATAGAAAACAATTACAATATAAAGATATTATTAAATACCCCTGAAATAATTAGTCCCTGCAGTAAACATAATATTTAAGCTATATGACTTGCCCCAAGGCTTTCGGGTACTCGGTCCCGGGCTTTGTATTCACTGGGATGTATCACAGGTGGCCGTTGCCCTGGGGATCGCTTGAAAAGTGGAATTTTATACAAAGGGAAAAAAAAAATAAAGAGTTATTCGTGACGCTACTTGCGGTATGCGGCTATATGTATGAAGCCGCCACTGCCGGGGCTGATGGTATTGGGCAGCTTGGATATTATGGCTCTCCGCAAGTAGAGCTAGGCCCCAGGGGAGGATGATGGTGGTTGTAGTATCGTGATGCAAAAGTGTAGGAAGAATTCAGACAACACAGGAGCTGTGGTTTAACTTGTACTTTACTCACTTGTTTGGAGATGCTGCAACCTGGCTGGTGCTGGTGTCTACCAATCCGGTATTCCCTTTGTCCAAGTGCCGGTGTAGTGACCCGGTGAGCTTTACTTCCATGCACCCGTCTGCAGTTGGTGGGTCCCCGTGGCCTGAAGCATTCTTGGGGTCCCCTCCTGTTGTCACCGTCTTGGCCTATATGGCAGGCAGCTTGAACCTCTCTTGAGTCAGACCTCTGTGCCTGTTCCCAAGTTCCCTCTTTGCAGCTGTGCTCTGAACACTAACATCGATGAGGTCCTTCATGGTCCCCTCACCGGACAGATTGTTAACGGGTGAGCTTGTAGCGTCCTCCTGAACCTGGGCTCTGTACTTCGCCGGTGCTTGATCCAGTGAGTATTCGCACTGTACTCTCCCTGGCAACCATACTCCTTTTACTCGATAAGTCACTTTACACTTTCCGTCTGTGTACTGACTTCTGACTTAATGTCTTGCTGACTTTACATCTTACTGACTTCTGTCTGATCGACTTCTGTCTGACCGACTTCGGTCTGACAAAATGTCCACTTTCTATCACTTCACTGACTAGCCCCTCCTCCTCCCAGGTTTCTAATTAGTTGATTGGATGCGTCCCGACCAATGGGTGGCCATCCATCAGTTCCATCTGTAGCATGTCACCCAGTCTGGGGAAAAGGGTGTGGATTTGCATGTGTGTTGTGGTATTTACTGGCATTGGTCTTCCAGAAATCTGGGGTTAGCTGTAGTACCCTGTGGCTCCTGACACTCAGGGACGCCACATATAGAGATGAGTGAACTTAAGGATCGATGTTCGGTGTTCAGGTTTGAAAACCAATTTCTAAAACAACAAAGTTTGGGTTTGAAGCTCGAGTGAGTTACAAGTGCAAACCACTCAAGCAAGCAGCACTGGCTCAACTTGGGTATGAGTGATGATCAGCCCTCTGCGAGCCACTTGCAATATTTGAATGGCTTGCACTTGGTGTAAAATCAGCGTGATCAGATGTAGTGTGCACACACAAAAAAAATTTGAAAAACCCTGCCCACGCTTCCCTGGCTGAATGGGGGCAGAGCCATAAACTACCCAATTACAGTTGTCCATTGAGGTTCGGATCAAGTTGGGGTCACAAGCCAAACTTTTTTAAGGTTTGACTATACCTGTCAAACGCAACTTCCAAAGGTTTGCTCATCTCTATTTAAGAACAATGCAGCTGTACATAGGACTCATATATTAATAACAGCTCACCAATTCCATGTATTGATCCACGCGGGATTCTTTGCAAACACATGAAGGCCACAATTTTTTTGGGAATGTAGATTTATTAAAGCCAAAATTATGACTTTTCCTAAAAGGGAACCTATCACCAGGTTTTTTCAAGATAGAGCATGCCGAGACCACAAATCAATACAAGCCTATGAGAGCCTTGCTATGGTCTTGTTCTGGCTCTCATTGATTTGTATCGAGAACTTGTGATGTAACTTCTAACTTCCAGCCAGTCAGAGGTTTCGGGCACAAGATGGTGGTGTGGGACCAGAGCGACAGTGAAAAAAGGTGATGATGCTGGAGGGTGAGTGTGACAGTGTCCTTCACCCATATCACACGATCAGCAGAGTGAGAGATGAGTGAGCAATCCAAAGCATATTTATTCCAAGCAATCCAGAATGTCCATCAAATAATCCACAAAATAGAGGGTAAAATTTGTCCAGTAACAAAAATATAGTCCGGTAAGCGATTAATGTCCAGGTCTCTCTCTGAGAAGTCTCAGCTTCTCCCAGAGGATCAATCTTCCTGCTTCACTCTTGAAGTTCTCCAACAGACTGCCCAATTCTTCAGGTAAGCAGAGAGTTTAGGTGGATCTCACACCCCCTCCCCCGACTTAGGAACAAAAGCCTGGCAGGGGAGGAATTAAACCTTCAAATGGGACAATGTACACAGAAGGAACACAGAATGGACAGTGAACCACGCCCAAACATTAATCCACACAAAATGGTACACAATCCACAATATTCCACCATCACAGTGAGTATAATATCAGGACTGCTCGGCCATCAACTGCTCGGCCATCAACTGCTCGGCCAAGAGTCTTTTCGAACAGGAATAAATGAAGAACAATGAGAAATAATGATGTTTTCACAAAACAAAAATTAAGCTGAATGCAAATGAATTAAATAGAATATCAGAGATGCTACACAAATTCACCAAGTTCTGGACTTACAAAATGTAATGTTCTGCGGCCATATCGCTTTGTTGTCAGTGAGTTCTACTGAGTTATTGCCCTAAACTGCTCTAAGGTGAAAATTTGCACTAAGCTGTAGACTTCCACGTAATTTCATTTTTTTGCCTTTCTTTGGATAAATGGAAAGAAATTACAGATTTTGCAGTAATTGCACCTTTGAGCGATGTTAGCAAATAATCATGCGGAAGGTCATGGTACAAAGAAAAAAGCTTTACAAAACGAATTATAAAGAAACTAAAAGCAAAAACAAAAGTTAAGTTTGGGTGCACTGAGTGAATACACATTCACATTTGTAGAAATTAATTAATGGTGACAAATGTTCTTAAAGGAACATGTCAGGGGGTTTATGCTAATTTAGGCACAAGCAGCATTAAAGGGAACCTGTCACCAGATTTGGTGACTATAAGCTTCTGCCACCACCAGTGAGCTCCTATATACATAATTCCAGAATACTTTATATAAATGCCCAGGCTGCACTATAGAATGTAAAAATCATTTTTATAATACTCACCTAGGGGCCGGTCTGGCTCCTCCTCTCTTCAGTCCGGCGCCTACTCTCTGCGGCGATCGCCGTCCTCCTTCTACCCAGTCGAGTATGGATGACATGTCCTACGTCATTCACACAGGCCGGCATTGCGGTCCGGCACAGGCGCACTTTAATCTGCCCTGCTCAGGGCAGATCAAAGTACTGTAATGAGCAGGCGCAAGGAAAAGTTAAAGACTGGCCATGCATGCGCAGTACAATACTTTGATCTCCCCTCAGCAAAGTAGATCAAAGTGCACCTGCACAGAACACATCTCCCATCCTCAGCTGTGTAAAAGGAGGACACTGATCACCAGAAAGAAGAGGCATCGGAATAGAGAGCAGCAACGGAAACACTCCACCACAAAAAGTGATTTTTACGTTCCAGAGGGTGGCTTGAGCTCTTGTATACAATATTCTAGAATGCTGTATATAAGGGCTTACTGGTGTTGGCTGCAGCTTCTAGCAGCCAAATCTGTTGACAGGTTCCCTTTAAAGAAGAACAGGTTTTCTTCATTACAAACTGCTATATTTTACTCCGAAATGCAGTGGCATAAAATAAAAAAATAGCGGGGACTACGGGGAATCAAAGTGGCAGCCTCTGCCAGCTTGTCCTCGCCAACCTTGGCTTATTTCACTGGTTGCTTGCTATCTGTTTATACCCAGAGACCTATCAATCATTCGGAGACACACAGGAAGAATCCAGCGGAGAGACTCCTCTGCGACTCTTCTTCCTTTTCCAGCTGTTTTTTAAATTAGTGTAAATTTCCTCTGAAAAGCTGCAGCATTCTAGAATAAGGTGTTATTTACATGTCCAAGGTAAATGTTTTGTACATTTTTTGGTGGCTAAAAGCCACTAGTAATGTATAAGTGTGGCTAATGTGGACAGACGGCACAAGTCATCCTGTGAAACCATGACTATTGTGAAACAGGAATGGTGCTTTACTATATCAAACACCACAACATAGTAGAGTCCTGCTTTGTATTTGGAAAGGCCACTAGCAATGTAGGAATGTGACTGACGTAGACTGACGGCACAAGTCAGCCTGTGAACTGCTGACTATTGTGGAAACAGTTCCCGATTTCCTACCTAATCCACAATCTCTCCCTCCCTGCTTTGACTGTTCAGTGCTATCAGCTCTTAAAAGAGCTATTGTATTCTGGTTTCTGGAAGGTAATATGGAGGTAATGACACACTCTGCTTTAAACACTTTCCCTGCTCGTAAATCTCTCCCTTTAAAAGCTACACTGACCTATGATGCAGGCAGCCCTGAAAAGGTTTTTTTGTGTTATTACGAGGCCTATACTCTCCCTTAGCAGCTGCACGGTCTATCCCTACACTGATACGGAGAACATGCTAGGGACGTATTTATGGGATAAAAGGCAGCGACAGGTCTTTTATAGACCCTATAACAATGAGCGGCCTGCCAATCACAGTAACGCCACAAACAAGGTGGCTGCAGCATTACTGTGATTGGTTAAGAAGCCCAACATCTTTATTGGCTCAAATCAGGTGCCAAAACGGCTGGGCGGGACATCCGAATATAGCATAGCGAATACACCATTACTAGAAATATAGCGAATAGCCCGAGTACCATACTATTCTGAGAATAGCGAATAGTAACGAATTCACTCGTTTATCACTAACAACGACACATAAGACTATGAGAAGTAAAACAGGAGACATGGCAGTGCTCTTGAGACACAAAAATTTCTTATTTTTTTTTACTTTTTGATTTAATATTTGACTAAATATGATCAAGGAATAAGGAGGAGATCAAAGGAAGATGTTGGGATATTTTTTACATTTTTTGGTGCATTTCCCACGCTTGGTATTCCTTGAAGGCACAACATAGGGTGGTACGCGTATCATCATGATATGTCTTACCTCAGAGAGTTATGGGTGTGAATACATAGTTGAATAATTATCACTTCAGATCTGCTCCATCTGTGCATTATCCACCAGTGGTATTTCACTAGTATTGCCCTTAAAAATTTAATTACTGCTTTCAACTGCACAAAACTATTAGAAGTGATAATGGGATCTACCTGTGAAATGGCGAAGAAACAAGTTACTGTGAGTGTTAATGTAATATACACTCATGTGTGTTAAAAATTTCACTTTTAGAGAATTAATCAAAGGTGCTAACTAAGCTGTACACAAATTACACAAGTCTATATAACAGCACAGAAATAGACCTTACTAACTCAGACGAGGGCAGGTTCATACACCAATGCCCGGCAGCATGCAAAAGTCACAGTGCTCTTTATGGAGCGTATATGTGTACAATATACTTAGGATCATTTGTGGCTGCTTAATATTATACATGCTCATAATAAATAGTTTTTGTGGTCAATTTAATATTGCCACTCTAACAAAACAAGTGTCATATTAATAACTGTAAACCCGGAAATAAAATGGGATAAATAATGTGACAAATAATATATTTGTTCTTGATATTTAGACATTGCCACATTTTCGGTAACACGATACAGTGCATGTTCCCAGTGATGCTCACAATATAATTACCTGATCTCTTACACAGACTTGGTCCAATTCATAGGAGGGCCCTTGAAGGGATTGTCTATTAATTTGATTCTTCAATGTTAGAAATCTAACTCCCCCAAGGATCAACTCTTGTAGTTCTCATGTCTGCAGCATATGTAAATGCACAAAAGTGTCAAGAGCAGGAACAACTTGACTGTGTACACTGTGTAATGGCGGTTTGTGGATACTGCAATAATTTACTCCAATATTAAAGGGGTGGTTCACCAATCTTCATTACTGGCCACATTGATATTATGTTGAAAGACAAGTGTGGCTCCCCTGTGGCTTCTAGTGCCACAGAGTACTGCACCTCACCCGAGGTGTAGTATTCATCTCGGATACGGAGAAGGTCAACGCCAGCAAACCACCACAACCCATTCAACACATAACATGGGAGCTCTTCCACTGGGACTGGGCTAGGGTAGGTGCTGGGGTGGCCATCACGATGTATGGGACTTCTTGCCCACTAGTTCATCTACCCGGGAGGTGGGGCACCAACAGGGGAAGTTAGGAGCCATCTCTCACACCACAAACAGTTGGCAGGAGACAGCGTTTGCATCAGGTCGGACTCAGGAACGGACAAGCAAGCAAAGACAAGAGGAGCAAGGGGGCCGTGGTCTTGAGCCGGAGGCTTGACCAGGGTTCTTAGGAAGAAGGGGGATCCTAGGGTTCGCGGGGAGTGCAGCAGGCACCCGTGACCCGTTCCACGGCCCAGGAGCTGGGGTGGTGGGAAAGCATTTGAAAGGACACATAGAAGGAAACACCGGCTTTGACATCCGGACTGTCCAGGATCGGCTGAAGCCCATCATAGCAGAGCACGGCACACCAAGAGCAGAGTGATCCCAGTGAGTAAAGAGAACTTGAACTGCACCATCTGTGTCGTCCAATCATTGCCTGCGCCCTCACCATCACGACCCTACACCATAGGTGACTACTGCTCCCAACATCCTCTCTGGGGCCTAGCTCTACTTGTGAAGAGCTGCAATACCCAAGCTGCATCACCATCTGCCCCAGAAGAGAGAGACTCCCCGCAGCGGTGGATAATTCTGGCCGCATGCCACAGGTGGCATCACAAATAACTACTCCCATCATCCCCATCCCTATCTTTATTGACACCACCGGGGTCAGTGAACTGGGACTGCCATCGCGGCATTCCAGAAGCTGAACCGTGGCTCGGTAATGGGTAGCCCTCAGACCCCTTGGGCGTGTCACAAGGTTTCTCTCAAATACCTTGTGTTGCTAGTAGTGCATGTGAGCACTATTGGCTCACCCCTTCACGTGACCTCTGATATTTGGTGATGTCACATCAACTGAGGCGGGTCGCAGTCTCCGTGAGTCACTGGGCTGTGGGTGCCACTTCATCGCTCATCACAATCCAGCGTCACAGCCTATCATCTCCCTGATCCCTTCTCCTTCACTGAAGAGTGTGCAAGCAGGAGCGGCGCTGGTCTGTGTTGAGCGGTGAAACGGCGTCCACAGCACTCGGCTCACGAAGACTGGGGCCGGCCGCAGTGATGTCACGTCAACAAGATGTTAACGTGACATCACTGGACATCAGAGGTCACGCAGCCCGGGGGTCACGCGATGGGGATGAGGAAACTACAATAGCGCCACTCACGGGCACTATTAGCAACATAAAGTATTTGAGAGAAACCTTGCTTCTCAACATAATATCGATATGGCCAGTAATGAGAAGGGGTGAACCACCTCTTTAATAATAGTCATGGTACCCAAGAATGACTACTACACGGTTGCTGAAGCTGTGTTGTCCCGTCTCCAAATTCTGAATACATATGGTCACTCAGGGTGCTGTAAACAACTGATACCGGATCCCGCCATTCTTATATTGATGACCCATCCTAAAACTAAACTCACATGACAGTATAAAAAAAACGGTATAATTTTCATTCAAAGAAGTGGGACATTTTTTTTCTCTAAATGAAAGAAGATGATCCTAGGGGTATGTAAAAAACAAAATGTATTCCACAACTTAAAAGAAAATAAACACTACAAAACAATGCTTCAAGGTATGTTAGGAGGATTGAACACAAAACATGTTTCTAAATCTGGTTATGACCATAACTGGAAGCATTTCAAATGTATCTGGTTATGGTTAAAACCAAATTTCAACCTTTTTTTGTTTCCAGTACTCCTAATATGCCTTGCGGCATTGTTTTATAGTGTGCATTTCATTTTGTTTTGATACAAATGATTTTTTTACATACCCCTTGGAAGCTGGATCATCTTCTTTCCTTTGGATTTCCTTGACACATGGCAATGGTGTGATTGCTTGCTTCCTAACTGTCTGGATTACGAGACTCCATGTTTGGGGTAAGCTGTTTTTTCTCACTTGTCATCTATAGAGTGCTGATCACTAAACCACAACGCTGCTCATTATTTGTGAATAATGGAGACTAAAATATGTACAACACTAATACCAGCATCGGGTACAGAAAAAAGACAGAAGATATGTTCACTCCATGCTGCTCCTGAAGACTTTCCAAGAAAAGATCCAGGACACACCAGTGGAGATAAGTGTTTTTTATTCAATGCATTACAAAGCCATTACAAGCTTCTTCTTCAGTAAAAGAAACAGTTTTTTCCTGAAGAAGAAACTTGTCTTAGGCCCCCTTCACACGCCAGTGATTCCAATACATATGTTCCCATTATATACAGTACATATGTTCCCATTTATACATACTGGAATCACAGACATATGCAGACCCATTAAAATCAATGGGTCTGCGCACACATCAGTGTTTTCTCACGGACCATATATCCGTGTGGCGCACATGCGTATCTATGTGTTCCACACAGAGACAAATTTGTCTGTTTTTTCCGGCACCACTGATGTTACATGGACCACACAGCGGTGTGATCCGTGTGACACGCACCAGAGAAAACACATGTCTGTGAAATAGAATGATTTTTTATACTCACCTGTCTCCAGCGATGCTGTTTTCGACATTGTTGTCACTTGCTTCAGAGCCTGCTGATTATGCTCATACATATTCACGGCACTCACCGTGGACCTAGAAGTAACAGCCACGCCAGAGACAGCAGCGATGAAAACAATAGCACCATGGACAGCAACGGCATGGACAGGTGAGTATAAAGCTCCTAATCTCCATGTGCTATCACGGATAGCACACGGAGAACACGTGTGCCAAAATCAGGGCACACAGAGGGCCATATGCTCCTTTAACACGTCATTGAAAAACATGTGTGTTTTCACTGTTGTGTGAAAGAGGCCTTACTATGTGTCCCACAACTTGAAAAGGTGAGCGTACTTCTTTCACTCACATTCCATTTTTACCAGATAAGACCCTATTTTGCGCCTTTGCTCGTTAGTGTTCTTTCAGCACTAAGTATAGACAGAAGTGTGTCCTATGCCTCTTTCCAGTCTGATAAGTCATCCCAGTGCAGCCGGTTATGTGTTTGTAACGGAATATGATAGATGCTTTGGTGGCAAACGTTGCCCCTTACCTCTTGAACCAGTTATCTCCAACCCTAGCAGATTCATCCGATGTAGTAATATTCCACACAACCCTCCTACTAAACTCAGCTTCACTGGGCTCTTTCCTTGAGTTTTGTTCTTCTGTTATATTCATAAGTTTCCCTTAGGAGTCTAAGTGCCAGGTCATGATACAAAATATAGTCAATCTCCCTCCAGACCTTTCTTCTAATTTGTGCTTTAGCGGTACTGTTCTGTACATTCTGGACCTTGTCGCTATCGAGTTAGTACAGTGATCTACTGAAGTTGTTTCTTTTTAGTTTGCTTTTTTTCATTGACATTTCAAACAACAAGGAAATTTATACACGTTATAAAAGTAGCCATTTTCATCTCCTGTATGAGGGCGCTCTCATTTGTAACTTGGCAAACAGTGTAACCTTTCCTCATAGCCTCCAGCTCGTAATGATTACTGCTCGAAATAAAATCGCAAGTGCTTCAAGGGTGGAGGTTATATTCCCTTTACGGTGTTTTTCTTCTTTCCTTCTTTTTTTAAACAATCTATGTAGCAAGTAATGAGTCTGTAATATATGTAAGCTAAATGTAAAAACAAATGTCTTATTATTTGATAGCTGAGATTGAGAAAGCGATTCTTACAAAATAGAATTATGACTTATGATTCTAGATTTTTTATATTATTTTTTTGGTACATGATTATATGGGAGGACATCTTGGATGAGCTGTTAAATCTTTCAGAGATATGTCATATAAGACCATAGGAACCAATATTTTGGTAATATTTAGCTTCTATGCAAGGGTGAACATACTATTAGTGCAACCTGTGCCGCTGCACAGAGACCCCAAAAAGTAAGGCCACTTTGACATTGCGTTATAACTTACGTTCACTGGTCCTGTCGTAGCTTCCTTCCGAACTAGAATGATCGAATATCACAAATATTTGGCAATAGTCGGCTTTGCGAATATTCGACGAATAGGTCGCCACTATTTAATATAATATTCAATGCGCAATGTAAGTCAACGGGAAGCCAGAATAGTTGCTATTCGGCAACTATTCAGGTTTCCCATAGACTTTCATTGCGCATTGAATATTCACAAATAGTCGAATAGCGGCGACCTATTTGTCGAATATGGGAGTAGCCGAATATTTGAGGTATTTGATCATCCCTAGTCCAAACCCCCCCCACAAAATGACTTTCAAACGCATGTGCCGACAGGGCATTGACTATAATGGTGCAGGCAAAGTCACACTGTGCCCTGTCTTGCACCATTTTTGGGCACGTATGCTTTCTGCAGGTGCACACCCAGACGTTGTAGACTGTGTCTGGGTGTCTGCCTGCAGAAAGCGTATACGCCCCAAAATGGTGCAAGACAGGGCACAGTGTGATTCCATCTCCACCATTATAGTCAATGTCCCCGTCAGCGTATGCGTCAGAAATCTGTTTTGTGGGTCAGTTCGGAGGGAAGCTCCGACATGACCAGTGAATGTAGGTTATAAACAGAGTTGAGTGAGTACCTAACTATTTGTACTCGCTTTACTCATATCACGTACTGTATAATATTCGCATATTCATTCCGAATAGCATGTGCAATACAAATCAATAGGGAAAAGCTCTCCAAGTAACGAGTAACCCGAATGCCGTACTATTTGTGTAGGTACTGAATAGTGCAGAATTTAGGTTACTTGTTACATTGCGAGTATTCCCCAATGACTTGCATTGCACACTCTATTCGTAATGAATACGCGAGTATTAGATAGTACGCGTTAGGAGTATGGCGAGTACAAATAGTTAGGTACTCGCTCAACTCTAGTTAGAACGCAGTGTGAAAGCGACCTAAGGGGTTCACTTTTACCTCCAAATCAGAATGAATTGTGCATTATTGAGCTATTATATTGTGAAGGACCCATGTATGGATTTTGCATAGGCGCCCTCTTCTGTTTGGGTCTGTGTTTTACTATTGGAGAGTGTTGCACATGCATTGTGTTCTATGCAGTGGTAATTATGCAGAGAGGGGGAAAACGTGAGCTGTGAATGGTGAACCTTTTGTGAGCTATCTATATGGAGTCATACTCGAAAGTGTTGGCACCCTTCAAATTGTTCCAGAAGCTGAAGTATTTTTCCCAGAAGATTATTGTAATTACATAGCTTTTCTCATACACATGTTTATTTCTTTTGTGTGTATTGAAACAACACAAACAAAATAGAGAAAAAAGGCAAATTGGACATGATTTCACACAATACTTCAAAAATGGACGGGACCAAATTTTTGGCACCCTATACTTATTATTTGGTTGCACACCCTTTGGAATAAATAACTGCAATCACTCGCCTCCTATAATCATCCTCAAGCTTCTTATACCTTTCACCTAGCATTTTGGACTCTTCTTTATAATCGGCTCCAGGTCTCTCATATTTGACGGCGAGTTCTCCCAACAGCAATTTTAAGCTCTCTCCACAGGTGTCAATGGGATTTAGATCCAGAATCATTGATGGTCACTACATCACTTGCTTGACACATGTTTTTTTATGCACAATTTTGAAAAGGTGCTAAGAATTTTGTCCTGCCAATTTTGGGGGCTTTGTGTGAAATTATGTCCAATTTGCCTTTAAAGGAAATAAACATGTGTAATGGCAATCATTTTCTGGGAGAAATACAGTGGAACCTTGGATTATGAGCATAATTGGTTCCTGGACTGTGCTCTTAAACCAAGTTACTCTTATATCAGAACAAATTTTTCAATAGGAAATAATTGAAACTCAGACAATTCGTTCCACAACCCAAAAATATTAACTGTATTTATACAAAGTTATTACAGTAATACAAAAAAATGTACAGTATTCATATCAAATTATTACAGTACACTAATACAAATACTGTACAGTAAAAAACATAATAAAACTAATTAAACTGCATGTTAGCTTACAATAGAATTGTTGGTGTGAGGGAGGTACTATTGAGGGAAAAATGATGGATAAATAGGACAACCTTTATTATTCTAGTACAGTACAGTACACACAAAAAACACCCCTAATCTATTCTCCCCAAAATACGGGCAGAACTAAGCCATATGTGGGGTAGGAAAACTGCACAGGAAATCAGATAACAGGACAAGCAATGTGCTGTGCTGGTTAGCAGAGAGAAAGTACAATACTGTATCCACAAATGCAAATTGATAGAAATGCTATATAGTATATACTGTACTGTACAATGGAATACTGTATAGAGTACATATGTACAGAAAGTTACCTTCAGAGTGGGTCAGAGCGCGGTGAAAGGACAGAACTGGACGTGTGCACGGTGGAAATTTGCTCTTAATGCAAATCATTGCTCTTAAACCAAGTTGCAAATTTTTAGAAAGCTTTGCTTGTCTTGCAAAACGCTCTCAAACCAAGTTACTCTTAATCCAAGGTTCCACTATACTTTATTTTCTGGAACAGTTTCAAGGGTGCCAACACTTTCATGTATGAATATATGTTACCTTGCTTACTGATTGCTGACAACTGATATTGATAGATCAGGAAGCATCATCCTATTCAGTGGTCAGTGTAAAAACTGCATTCGAACTATAAGATGCTCTACACTCATTTTTTGGGGAGGGCAAGTGCGTCTTATAGTCCTAAAAAAATGATAAGAATTAATGTAGAAGATTTATATTATATAAAATATTATACAATGCTTATCAGTTGTAGTATTAAGTTATTCATTCAGTTATTTGCTACTAGAAATGTACATTACTCTTCTATTTTATACATTATAGTTGTATCTGTTTGGCTCCAGGTCAGATCTGCGGCATATTAATTTACTTATTGCTCCTGCTACTTTGTGACCTTTCGGTTGTCACATGTAACGATCTCCTTCCTTAATGTACAATGCTGTGTCTACATCAACACCTGAAACATTCTCCGGAGCCGCATGAATGATAATTACATGCAAATAGATTTCTATTTAAGAAGAAAAAAAACATACGTGTTTCAGAAAGATGTAGGAAAACAGAGACTACCACCTAGTGTAGAGAAACGGAAATATTAGGAAGGTCTATGAGAAGTACAGCCATATCTTTTTAGTCTAGTAGTTCTTTTCTCATATTCTGTATATATACACAACTATATATATATATCTATATCTATATATATATATATATATATATATATATATATATATATATATATATATATAGATATATATATATATATATATATATATATATATACATATATCTATATATATATATATATCTATATATATATATTTATATATATATAAATATATGTATGGATGTATATATATATATATATATATATATATATATATATATATATGTTACATTTAATGAGGTTTGAGACAATTTAATTTGTGTTCTCTTATTTATTTTGTTTCTTTTATAGCTACAACATATTCTGCAGTCCAGTATTATCACTAATTACAAAATAGTTTCCCCGTCCCATAGACATGGGTCAATTCTAAAAAGACTAGAGAGGAGCGAATCCTTCAATAATTGTTTCAGGCCTATTTCACAGAGTTTGGCTGGCTCATTTGATTCCTACTTCATCCTAATTAAAAGTACATGTTCTAAAGTTTGATGGAGTGGAGGGACTTGGGTAAAATATAATTAAAAACATTATGCGTATCATTATGCTTTTTACTGATGTGTTAAAGATGCATTTGGCCCTCCATGTGCTGTGATTTTGGCACTTATGTGTTCTCCGTGTGCTATTCATGATAGTACAAGGAGATCAGGCACTCCTATACTCACCTATACTGTTGTCCATGGTGCTGATGTCTCCAGCTTTGCTGTTTCCGGCCGCCACTTTCTCCCCTCTGCTGTTAGGGGTACTTTAACGTTGCGACATCGCTAGCATCGGCTAGCAATGCCAAGCACAATAGTAGCTGCCCCCGTCGCACATGTGATATCTTATGATAGCTGCCGTAGAGAACATTATCGCTACGGCAGCTTCACACACACTTACCTGCCCTGCGACGTCGCTCTGGCCAGTGACCCGCCTCCTTCCTAAGGGGGGCGGGTCGTGCGTCATCACAGCGACATCACATGGCAGGCGGCCAATAGAAACGGAGGGGCGGAGATGAGCGGGATGTAAACATCCCGCCCACCTCCTTCCTTCCGCATAGCCGGTTGAGGCAGGTAAGGAGATGTTCCTCGCTCCTGCGGCTTCACACACAGTGATGTGTGCTGCCACAGGAACGACAAACAACATCGTATCTCCTATTGGTGCGACATTATGAAAATGTCCGATGCTACACAGATCACCGTTTTTTGACGCTTTTGCGATCGTTTATCGGCGAATCTAGGCTTTACACATTGCAACTTCGTTACCGGCGCCGGATGTGCATCACTTTCGATTTTACCCCGACAATATCGCAGTAGCGATGTCACAGCATGCAAAGTACCCCTTACTTCCAGGTCTGAAGTGCAGCAAATATTCATGAGCATAATTAGCCGAACTGGAAGCAGGAGACAGCAGCAGCTGGAAGCAGCATTGCTGGAGATGGTGAGTATAAAATTAATTTTATTTCAAAGATATGTGTTTTCTCTGGTACGTATCCCATGGATCACACCACTATGTGGTCTGTGTGACATTAGTGATGACAGAGAAAAACTTACTTGTCTCCGTGCGGAACACTGGGACATGCATGTGCATCGCATGAAAATATGGTCAGTGAGGAATCACTGATGTGTGCGCAGACCCAATGATTTGAATGGGTCTGCATATGTCCGTAATTCTGGTATGTAGAAAAACAGCAACATACACACCAGAATCATTGACTTGTGAAAGGGGCCTTATGCTGCCTCAGCCACCACCTAATTTTTCAAGTATTCTACCCTGTCTATGGTCCATTTGTTAATGAGTTTTATGGAGGAGAAGAACCAAAGACTATTGTGGGAACATGGGAGCTGTGACAGTTCCAGAAAAGTTATAAAGTACAGATAACGGCTTTGTACCAATAAAAAAATGCTGCTATAATTTTAATTGCCTCCTGGCACTAAAAAGAAGACGACAAAATGGTGCCAGTATTTTGCTGAATTTGTGCAAATTGAACCTCAAAATTTTTTGTTTCACCCGAATCCAAAGTTTTTTGAAAAAATGTAATCAATTTGATTTTCTATGGATTTAATTTCTCATTTCTAAAAGGAAGTACAAAGTTTACTAGTATGCTTCTGAGATGGGGAAACCATAAGGATAATATTAAGAAGTCAATAAAATCCATGATTTATAACTAGATATATATTAAAATATATAGAAATATATTGCATATACAGTTAGGTCCAGAAATATTTGGACAGTGACACAATTTTGGCGAGTTGGGCTCTGCATGCCACCACATTGGATTTGAAATGAAACCTCTACAACAGAATTCAAGTGCAGATTGTAACGTTTAATTTGAAGGTTTGAACAAAAATATCTGATAGAAATTGTAGGAATTGTACACATTTCTTTACAAACACTCCACATTTTAGGAGGTCAAAAGTAATTGGACAAATAAACCAAACCCAAAAAAAAATTTTTTATTTTCAATATTTTGTTGCGAATCCTTTGGAGGCAATCACTGCCTTAAGTCTGGAACCCATGGACATCACCAAACGCTAGGTTTCCTCCTTCTTAATGCTTTGCCAGGCCTTTACAGCCGCAGCCTTAAGGTCTTGCTTGTTTGTGGGTCTTTCCGTCTTAAGTCTGGATTTGAGCAAGTGAAATGCATGCTCAATTGGGTTAAGATCTGGTGATTGACTTGGCCATTGCAGAATGTTCCACTTTTTTGCACTCATGAACTCCTGGGTAGCTTTGGCTGTATGCTTGGGGTCATTGTCCATCTGTACTATGAAGCGCCGTCCGTTCAACTTTGCGGCATTTGGCTGAATCTGGGCTGAAAGTATATCCTGGTACACTTCAGAATTCATCCGGCTACTCTTGTCTGCTGTTATGTCATCAATAAACACAAGTGACCCAGTGCCATTGAAAGCCATGCATGCCCATGCCATCACGTTGCCTCCACCATGTTTTACAGAGGATGTGGTGTGCCTTGGATCATGTGCCGTTCCCTTTCTTCTCCAAACTTTTTTCTTCCCATCATTCTGGTACAGGTTGATCTTGGTCTCATCTGTCCATAGAATACTTTTCCAGAACGGAGCTGGCTTCATGAGGTGTTTTTCAGCAAATTTAACTCTGCCCCGTCTATTTTTGAAATTGATGAATGGTTTGCATCTAGATGTGAACCCTTTGTATTTACTTTCATGGAGTCTTCTCTTTACTGTTGACTTAGAGACAGATACACGTACTTCATTGAGAGTGTTCTGGACTTCAGTTGATGTTGTGAACGGGTTCTTCTTCACCAAAGAAAGTATGCGGCGATCATCCACCACTGTTGTCATCCGTGGACGCCCAGGCCTTTTTGAGTTCCCAAGGTCACCAGTCAATTCCTTTTTTCTCAGAATGTACCCGACTGTTGATTTTGCTACTCCAAGCATGTCTGCTATCTCTCTGATGGATTTTTTCTTTTTTTTCAGCCTCAGGGTGTTCTGCTTCACCTCAATTGAGAGTTCCTTAGACCGCATGTTGTCTGATCACAGCAACAGCTTCCAAATGCAAAACCACACACCTGTAATCAACCCCAGACCTTTTAACTACTTCATTGATTACAGGTTAACGAGGGAGACGCCTTCAGAGTTAAATGCAGCCCTTAGAGTCCCTTGTCCAATTACTTTTGGTCCCTTGAAAAAGAGGAGGCTATGCATTACAGAGCTATGATTCCTAAACCCTTTCTCCGATTTGGATGTGAAAACTCTCATATTGCAGCTGGGAGTGTGCACTTTCAGCCCATATTATATATATAATTGTATTTCTGAACATGTTTTTGTAAACAGCTAAAATAAGAAAACTTGTGTCACTGTCCAAATATTTCTGGACCTAACTGTACTATAGATCTAGCATTTGCTGAATAGACTTTCGTCAACCTATAATGTTATCGTTGTGCAACCTCCCAAACTGAATATCTCAATTTATCTTTGACAGTTGCATAATTATGTTTATCTCAAGGATTATTTGGTTCATTTTGGTCTATATGGCTGGTTTCACACATCTGGCATTTTGCCGCTTTGCCGGATCTGTCACAGTACAGTGCAATACAGTACAATGGCATCGCAGAAAGCTCCGGTCACATGCTCTCATGTGACTGGAGCATGTGACCGAACATGCCACGATGCTATTGTACTGTATTGTACTGTACTGGAGTGTGACGGATCCGGCAAAGCAGCGAAATATCGGATGTGTGAAAAAGGCCTAACCAGTTAACATCTTCCAGAGTTCTGGTTCCTCTTCAGGATTCAGAAACTGTTAATCGCTAAAAAGAAGTAGCAAGTTAATTCTTAAGCCTTTGAGGAAGGTTTTGTGAAATAATGCATTACCCCCACCCATGTTTTTTCGGATTTATATATTTTTATATGTGAAATTTAAATAAAATACATAGTTTTACTTACCTCTCTCTGAAGCTGGAGCCACTTTTTCTATATTCTGGATTGCTGTCGTCTGTTTAGTATGGATCTTCCATGCATGGCGGAGGAGGTGTCTGGGCTGGTGAGCCGACAAGTACCCTTCAACTTTCGCAAGGGGCCAAGTATCCTGCTGACAAGTCCTCTTTAAGATAAGAACTCATACCTCCACACATTGTGACAAACATTATACTTCACTCAGATGCATTTGTATATTAGAAACGTGATTTAGTACATGATGTAAAAGTGTATCTGTATAAAATATTCAGATGCTGCCAAAACGGAAAATAATTATTTTAATGCAATAGCTTGGCTGCACTTTCCTTACTGGACAAAAAACAGAATCTTCTTTCTATCACTACAAAAAGTAATCTATCAGCCGACATGTGCCTCTAACAGCTGTGGGGGGACTGCAGACCTGCCCACTGCAGTTAACTAGTAAATCCTGTTGTCAATCTCTGACAGCAGGATTTAACACACCCCGACAGGGGGTCACATCATTCAATGCTCCCATTGGCACTGTCGTGTCGTGACCGCACGGAGCTGATGTGTTTTCATGACAGCCAGGGGTCAGCTGATGTCCCGTGTGCTTGTCATAACAATTTTCCTGTAAACGCTTTCAGTAATTCTTCTGGACAATATTGATAGGAGATTGTGATTTCTGCAATATAGAGCAGCCCAAACGATCAGAAGATCACAGCTTCAAGTCCCCCAATGGGACTAGTACAAACAGTGAAAAAAAAGTTTTTAAAACCTATTTAAAAAAATGTAAAAAAATAATCCCAAAAGTTCAAATAATCTTTTTGTCCTGTTCAAAAAGAAAACAATAAAAAAATGCATGTCTGACATTACTGAGTTCAAAAATGTCCGATCTATCAAAATAGTAACGAGAAAACAAAAATCAAAACTCCAGAACTGCATGCAGTTTTTGGCCTCCGTAGAAACAGAAAAAAATGTAATAACAGATGATCAACACATTGTACATACTTCAATATAATATCCACAAAAACATCCGCTCAGGGCGCAAAAACAAGCCCTCACACAGTCCCAGATCCCAAATATTGAAAACATTACTGCTCTCAGAATGTCATGACACAAACAAGAACAAGAACTTTATTAAAACCCAAACTATACGATTGGTATCTACAAAATCCTATAAACCTGAAGATCAAACACAAAAAGAAATAACAGAATTTCACATTTTTTTACCATTTTTCCACACTTAGAAGTGTATTTTGATGTCTTCCCAATTACGTGCTATAGATAGGAGGAGGGCACAGATCTTTTTGGCCCACTAAGATGGTAACAGAAGACATTTACTTACGTACTAGAGATGAATCTTCCAAAATTGGATTTGGGTAGACTCGCTCAAATTTTTGTTTGCAAATTCAATTTTATATGAATACATTTATTCTGAATTGAGATTGCCCAATTGTTGTGAGAAAAGTTTTAAAATTAATTAAATAAATATTTTATACTAACCTCTCCACATTTAAACATTATGCTTCATTTTTTTTACAATGATTTCCCTGGCCAATCACAGCCATGCCAATGTTTGACATGGCTGTGATGGGGCCAGAAGTCCCCGATTTGTAAAATAGTGTAAACGTAAGCAAAGCCGAACTTTCCAGATTTTTGAGAAAAGTGTTTGTGATTCCGATTTCAAACCAATCTCGAATGGAACAAGCTAAGGCTATTGCCAAATTTGAGAATGGCATACCTTTCTCGAACAAGTCCGCTAATCTCTAGGCTTCTGTTCTTCCTCTTCTCTGGTATATGAGGTCCATCAATGCCCTGTGATTGGCCAATTGTGTGCATAGGAGAAAATTAAGCAACTCTTGCTGTGTATTGCTCCTTTACATGAAGCCAACCATAAGACTCAGATTGACCTCACCGGCCGGAGTTTCGAGTGAATCGAATCTCTTGATTTGGTCACAATTATTTTATGGACAATTCAAAGAGAAATCAATTAGTTTAGAAAAAAAACACTCATCTGTATTCATTACCGATGGATAAAAGAATGTTGCATGTTCATAGTGATCATTAACATAGACTCAAAAGATCAGTTAAGTTATCTTTTATAGTGAAATAATAATAATAAAAGTCACTGGAGTTCTCCAAGACTAGAAATAATGGCTGCTTTCTCCACAAGACTGTCAGCAGATTGGCGCGAGCCAATGTGGTGTTTGCGCATGCGCGAGATTATGGTCGGGTAAGAGGATGATGCAGCGGATGTCATGCACATAAACTAGCACATGCGCAAATACCACACCAGCTCACGCGAGGGCAGACTGCGCCTGCACGAGCCAGGGAATTACTGCACTTATGCGAGATTTGGCCGAGCAGCGTGCATGATGACAGCGGTGTGATCACGTCAATCATGAATGGAGGATGGCGAAGAAGGCCACAAGGAGGGACAGGAGATGACAATGAGCACACCCATCTGAGCCCCACAGGTCATTAGTATACCTAACGGTAAGGTTTTATAAAGTTATATTTGGGGTCTGCAAGGGGAGTCAGGGCACAAGGTGCACTTTCATAGAATGCAGCCCAGGAGCTGCAGAAGGTGATACTTTTGGTTTCACAGTGAAAAAACTGGTGACAGGTTCCCTTTAATCAATCATTTGAGTTAGTACAACATTTCCGTAATTAAAAAAAAATGTTTTGTGCTTAGCTTTCCTCCCATGAATAGAATAATACATGCAATACTCACTTTAGTATTGCATTGTGCAAAAGATGTTTTATGCCTAACAAGGGAGTTGAACATTTTCTGTTCAGCAAAAATATAGCCCCCTCTAGGACATTAAACACTAGTGTACATGATTGAAGGGCACAGCAGGAGTCCTGGAACATTTAAAGAGGATTATTAAGCGTATTTTCAAGGGAATATATCCAAAGATACTTATGAATATTTATAGGAGTCATTTCATTTCTTAGATTTCTTCATGGAGGACGACCTTTTAAGTTTAAAACATCTAAAAACCACTTTAGTAGACCCTCTTAGAAAACTGTGGCTCAACTTATCTCTTGTACCAATCACCAAGTTCTCCTTAGAGGGATTGCCTGGTTTAAAAAAAACATCTCATATACCTCATTATGGAATTCTGAATGTTTGGAGGAGGGTTTTCACGTCTTGGTGGAATGATTACAAAAGTATCTTCGCTCTTGAGAACCTTTCATAGCTTATCGATTGGAATGAACAACATGTAATGCCATTGTTTCCTAATGGTAGCATTGCTTAAAAATTGAGCATATAGGTTCTAATTAATCAAGACTGACATTTTCTATTACAGTCTTCATAATATGTTCACTGGAGTATGGTATGCCAAATTGATAGAGTCATGACTCATGACTCATCATAAAAAGTGACTGGAGTGTATTTCTGTTCTAACTATACACCTTTGTTGCCCCTCACTGCTGCACTCCTTCCACATTTCAAAAAGTTGGTAGAGCGGAGAGGGACTGGCAAAAAATTACAAAAGTTGGACATTTTACACTCCATAATGAGCTGTACAAAGCATTTGTGACATTTCAAATACCGTATTTTTCGCTTTATAAGACGCACCTGATTATAAGACGCACCTAGGTTTTAGAGGAGGAAAATTAAAAAAAAAAAAATTGAGCCAAATACTGTGCTAAAACATTTTAATAAAAATTTAAAAAAACATTATTTTAACAATTTAGACTCAACAGGAGGGTCTGTTATGGGGGGATCTGTGGATGATGCACTGCTGTGGGGGACCTGTGGATAATGCACTGCTATGGGGCACCTGTGTATGACACTGCTATGGGGGACCTGTGGATGACACTGCTATGGGGAACCTGTGGATGGTGCACTGTTATGGGGGACCTGAGGATGATGCACTATTATTGGGGACCTGTGGATGACACTGCTGTGGGGGATCTGTGGATAACGCACTGCTATGGGGGACCTGTGGATGACGCACTGCTATGGGGGAAATGTGGATGATGCATTGCTATGAGGGACCTGTGGATGATGCACTATTATGGGGACCTGTGGATGACGCACTATTATGGGGGACCTGTGGATGACGCACTATTATGGGAGACCTGTGGATGACGCACTATTATGGGGACCTGTGGATGACGCACTATTATGGGGGACCTGCGGATGACGCACTATTATGGGGACCTGTGAATGATGCACTGTTATGTGGGATCCGTGGATGACACGGCTATGGGGTACCTGCATGATGCACTTTTATGGGGATCTGGGACTACCACCCCCCTCATCCTTAGGAATACACCCATGTACTGTATACCATACTTGCCTGTATTCTGAAAGATGAGGGGGGTGGTAGTCACATTTACACTTTGGCCACTACATTAGTCCCTCCCTGCAGTGTTTACACTAAAGGACTACAGCCCCCATCATCCTTCAGAATACACCGATTGATACAGTATATTCTGAAGGCTGATGATGGGGGTTGTGTTCCCCTTCAGTGTTTTTTGCTCACCTATTAGGACCCTTCGTTCAATTGATAACATTTGTCAGGCTCAGATCACTGATTGGTGGAGGCAGCTCTGCAGAAGTTGTCTCCACCAATCAGCATCCAGCCCTAGCGAGGAGAGGGAGAATCGTTCTTCTCTCTCTCCTCTTTCTTATGATAGTCTCCGTCTGCTGCGGAGATCTAACATGGAGCCCGCGCATGCGCAGATCGCGATCTTCGAGAGCCGCGATCTCTATCTGCGCGATGGACTTCAGGAAAATGGCTACGGAAGGCAGCGCATGCGCAGATGGAGATCTCGCTTCTCCGAGATCTCCATCTGCGCCTGCGTCACCTCCGCAGCCATATTCCGGAAGTCGTGTTAGAGGCAGCGCAGATAAAGATTTCGGCTATGGTGACTGCCACCGCAGCCGATTGCCGGGGGATCCATGGCGGCTGCCACCGCAGCCGATTGCCGGGGGATCCATGGTGGCCGCCACCGTAGTCGATTGCCGGGGGATCCATGGCGGCCGCCACCGCAGCCGATTGCCGGGGGATCCATGGCGGCTGCCACCGCAGCCGATTGCCGGGGGATCCATGGTGGCCGCCACCGTAGTCGATTGCCGGGGGATCCATGGCGGCAGCCTCCGCAGCCGATTGCCGGGGGATCCATGGCGGCTGCACCAGCCTCCTGTGACTCACTCCACCACCGCATTACTGCCCGGTAAGTTACATTCACTTTGTAAGACGCACCCCTATTTCCCCCACAATTTTGGGGGAAAAAAAGTGCGTCTTATAAAGCAAAAAATACGGTAGTTTTTTTTTGCAGCAGAATTCTGCAAAAACTGTTTGGTAATTTAGACCTCTGTGTCAAGTTGTTACGCTTGCTGGGTAAATAAGCATGGCTGGAGCATGCAGACCTATGTCCGTCTGACATGTAACAAAACACAAGTAACAAAGAGGATTCCAGGGTACACAATAAAAGTGGGGGGCCTGTAGCTAGTGAAAAGCTAGGTGGGCACCTCGTATCCTCCTCTGCAGCTGTCCCTTACTCTCCTAGCCACTCCCTACAAAGTCTCCACAACTGTCGCTGAACAGGAACCTGAGACCCTGAGAAGATCCTTTAGATGCCCTGTCTATTGGAGGGCAGGTGAGACCCAACCGCTGCACAAACCAGACACAAGGTAAGGTAAGACAAACAAAAGGATAAAGCCTGAGAGCAGGAAACTTCCACAGCAGAACCTTCCTCCAGGGCAGCCAGAGACCAACACGACTTTGCATCTTCAGCAGGGTTTACTGGGTAACAAAACTATTTAAACCTGAAGGGCATGTCTACAAAGTAAGTGTAGCTGAAACACTTATTTAGGAACTGCTTGGAAAAGCTGCAAGAGAAAAACTGACATTTAACCATTTCAGTACTAAAAGAAACAAAACGAAATGTAGAGAGCCAGATGAAAGGCTCCAATCCAAAGACTGTCTCTGGTCTTTAAAAACAGGGAGACAAACGTGACACAAGTTTAGCCCTCAATTGCAGTTAATTTTTCTAGACCTTAGTGGGAGTATACTTTGTGCGGAGTTTGTTGTCAAGCAACGAATCATTGTAAGGCCTCATGCAGATATCAGTGTTTTTCACATAAACAACAAAATGGTACCAGTGTCATCAGTGTTTGGTTAATGTGTCATCAGTGTTTTTCATGTGTGGATAAATAAATAAGTGTTTAAACTTCTTCTATCCATTGCAGTGTTAAACACTAATAGCACACGGATGGCATCTGTTTGCTTTATGTGTTCTTTTTGTACCCATGGACTTGCATTGGTAATTTTAGTCTATGCTGCCAGGAAAAACTTGACATGTCTCTGTGAGTTTAACACATAGACAATAATGAGTACGTGGTGTATCCATGAAAAGCATTGATAGAATACATATGTGCAACACATACATCTGAATAAAGCCTTACAAGCCGATTCTGTCCAACCTTATTAATTAGAACACCTTCCATGATTATGGTTTCCCTTTACAATCAACTAGTCTTCATTAAATCCTAAATACAGATTGTATGAAATACATCTCAGAAATGGACCTTACTTCATGCAACCTTGCTACCACCCAATGCTGGGCTGATGATGAAGGAAACATTTATGGCAAGTCAACAAAATAAGCCAAAAATGTTTGGTAGGTACTAGAAATTAGCAAATTGATGTTATAACATTTGTCTTGAATCTAATGAAAAATCCAGATTCATCCAAATCCAAATTTTTCATACTTCAAATAATCCAGACAAATGGTGAAAACCCAGTTGTCACTTTTGACCGCTGCTTGATGGCCTAGACACAGGTATGTTTTATTATTTTTCAACCAAACCCCTCCAGGCCATTATTTGGCCTGGAGAAACCCCAAAGCAGAAAAACCTCTTTCCACTGCATTTTACATTTGCAAATAATTTATTTAGTCAAAATCAAACTAATTGTACAAATTGAATCGATACCAAATTGTTAAAAATGTCCTCAAACATGGTATCTATGGATCCCATCTCTAATTAAGAATATAATCGATCCATACCAAATATTTAAAAATATAAATCTGTAAGTGCCTGTATTGCTAAGATGTTAGTGGCTGTTGGGAATCCATATTGGTAGTCTGCCTTTAAGAAAAACTTTAGGATATCAGACTGTAACAGCTTAGTTTATATTAGCTAGTTTTTCAGTTTGTCCCAGACACCTGGAGTTATAGTTCTAGTATCAATGTTTAGTGAGAAAGTACATGTTTATAGTATCACCTAGTACCACATAGTTCTCTTATCACTGTTTAGTGAGAACATACGTGTTTATATTATGGTAACACATGTGAAACTAGAAGCCTTTGGCATGTCTCATCTGGTGACGCATTTGTCCGGTGTAGATTAACATCTGAAGAGTTGGCCATTCATAAGAGGGATACTATATTGGACAAATGGAACCTGTTAGAGTTTGTGTAACAATTAGTTATGCAAGCATTTGTTTTCAAGTGAGATATAAACTAGTGAAGATTACAGCAAAGTCAGAAGTCTGTTTACCTGTGAAGGGGACGCCCATGACACCACAGTGGGGATCCCAGGGGTTTCTCTGTCTTCGTTGTTTTTGTTTCTCACAGATGATGTTCCCGGACAGATGATGTGTTGCTCCTGGTGAAGTTTTTTCTATGTAGTGTGCAATGTAAATACTTTAACTTTGTGATTTATATTATGCAAAAGTGTGCGCAATATCACACTATTTCCTATTTTCTCTAATCATTGAATCATTATTATAAAATTAATCACCTTCTTTAAAGTCGTATCCAACCCCTTTAAATACTTGACCAAACAGTGCCAACAAAATAGAAAAGTTCAATTTCCATAATTTTTTTTCGATACAAAATATAAGTAGACAAAAAAAAATTGAAATACAAAAAATACAAAAAATTAACAAATTTACTGTCTCTGTGTGAAGAATTGTTCAAACTAAGATAATATATATATTTTTTTAAATGGCATAAATAACACCAGCAATGCCGGACATCAGTATCACTGTCTCCTTTGGGGCTCATAATCTAAATTCCTTATCAAAATGTCTTTAGAGTGTGGGAGGAAACTGGAGAAACCGGCAGAAACCCAAGTAAACACGGGTAGAACATGCAAACCACTTACAGATGTTGCCTTTGGTGGGATTTGAACCCAGGACCCAAGTGCTGTGAGTCTACAGTGCAAACCACTGGCCCAATATTATACAATGCAGGGAATGTTATCCCCAAAAATTCACAAGTCACATAAACCTAAAATTACAAATTGTTTTGCTGAAAACCAAGACTCCAACTCCCGAAACCAAAAAATAAACCTAACACTCTTAGAATAAGGCATATGACGATAGTTTTTACCTAGTTATCAGCAGCAAATACTATATTTTTATTGCATAATCAAGACGTAGAAACATTGGAGTAGCACATCCACTAAAAACAAATTCTTTATTCAAAATTACAAAAATATAGCAATCATAGACAGCATTACATAGATCGGGTTTTTTTTTTTACAGAGGAAGTATCTGCCATAAATCCTACTAGTGGGGGAAGGGAATCTTAGGAGGAACAAAACCATCTCAAAAATGGGGCAAATATTTGACTTAATAAATGAATCACTGAGAGAGGTATGACATCAGTTGAATATATCAATACACTGAATAGTGAAGTAAAAAGACATAAAAAAAGTCCCACTCAGCAAAGTACATGAAAAATCACAATGTCAGCTTACCCATGGTAGATAAGAAAAATCAGGAATGTGTCCCTTAAGAAAGCCAAAAGGTGAAATGCGCGTTGGGTTGCTGAAGTCTCCAGGTGGAATTTTCTCATCTACCATGGGTAAGGTGACATCATGATTTTTGCATGAACTTTACTGAGTGGAACTTTTTTCCTGTCTATGGTTGCTATATTTTTGTAATTTTGAATAAAGAGTTTGTTTTTAGTGCATGTGTTAAAGCCCATTTACACACAACGATATCGCTAATGAGATATCGTCGGGGTCACTGTGTTGGTGATGCATATCTGGCCTCGTTAACGATGTCGTTGTGTGTGACACCTTTTTGCGATCAGTAACGATCGCTAAAAGGTGTCAAAACGTTCTTCGTGTAAACATCATTCATATTTAAAAAATCGTTCCTCATTTGGAATGCAGGTTGTTTGTCGTTCCTGCGGCAGCACACATCGCTATGTGTGTCACCGCAGGAACGAGGAACAACATCGCACCTGCAGCCGCCGGCAAACAGGAAGGAAGGAGGTAGGCGGGATGTTCCGGCCGCTCATCTCCGCCACTCCACTTCTATTGGGTGGCTGCATAGTGACACCGCTGTGACGCCGAACGAACCTCCCCCTTAAAGGAGAGATTGTTCGGCGGCCACAGCGACGTCGGTGAACAAGTAATTGCGTGTGACGCTGCCGTAGCGATATTGTTCGCTACGGCAGCAATCACCCCGTGACGCGCCACCAACGTGGGCGGGTGCTATCGCTCGCGACATGTCGCAGTGTGTAAAGCCAGCTTTACTCCAATTTTATCTATGTCTTGATTATGATCTGTGGGAGTAGATTTAACGATTTATTTTTTGGGAGAAACATTTAGCTATTTGTTGTTATACCTCCTTTTTTATGTTTCTGGCCTTGAGATATTGGTGCTTGATGAATTGTATATTGTTAATATTTTTATTGCAGTGGAAACTTTTTGTCTAAATTCACATGATTTTGTACTTTCTAAGTAGTGTATGCGTGCGGAGAATAACCCATGCATAAGGAAGAAGAGAATTAATGTTGAGGACTTTGTATGTTAAAGAGCACGTTGTTCTGTGAATCAGTTTCGCAGCAGGGAGTCTTTAACAAATGACCCCTGTAATGTATAAACAGACATATGGACCATGGCGCGTAGCTAAGCATTTTCTATAGCTTCCAGCTCACGATGTCTTCCTATTAAGAAGGTCAAAGCCATCAAAAGTTTTAAGAAGGTGAAGGATCATTCTATAGCAGTTTTTTTTAGCTGTCTTATAGTATTTTCATTAGAAAACAGAAGGTGTTTATTTTTTCTTATTAGAATGTCTCATGTATGTAGTTTTATTAATAAAAATGTAAGTCTGTGAACATAGGTTTTGAACTCTTTTCTTCTTTTACATTTATTTTTTATACCATATATGATATACTATATTCCTGTCTCTGTTTTCTGCATTGAATTTCCAGTGGGATGCATAAGCTTAATGGTAGCTGATAGAGATTAACTAATCAAATTGATCCAAATGTAGTTCATTTTTAATTTTAGGAAATGCACTGGACTCTCTAAATTTAACCAATGTGCATTTTAATTTGAGCAAATTGTCGACAATTCCCTCTGCTGTTTTACACAATGCAGAAGATTGCATGTGCCAGAGAAGATGCTTATGACCTTAGGGTTCCCAATGCTCACAACTTATCAATGGAAATAGAGAGAAAAAGTCAAAATCTCTGCATAGCATGTATTAATTGTGACACAAATGTAGTAAAAGCATTACCATTTGTTTACCCATAGCCAATAATGTGGAGGTCTCTGACATCCCTAAGGCTGTGTTTGCATTAAAGAGATTGAAATGTACTCTTTGGAAAACTTAGTGTTAAGGGTGATTTACACACTGCGACCTCGCTAGCGATCTCGTTAGCGATGTGACACGCAAGATCGCAGATAAGATTTACCGAGATCGCACATAGGTTGATTTTATACTGCGGGTCACATGTGCGATCTCAGCAGATCGCAATCTGGCGTGTCGCATTGCTAATGAGATCACTAGCGAGGTCGCAGCGTGTAAAGCACCCTTTAGTTCGGAGTCACCTTAGTGAGTGACTTGAGCATGTCTCGCATCACATCACCCAGCACGGCCTGCCACTCTGCGAGCATTATTTTAGCTACTAGTGATGATCAGGTCATCTGAAAATCAAATTCGTTATTGAAGTTTTCTCAAAAATTTTGCTAAAATTGCCAATACTCGCAGGTACTCCAATTGCCCTGAAAAGATGTGTGTTAGGCCGGAGTCACACTTGCGAGTGACTCGCACAAGTGTCGCATAGCATCACCCGAATAGAAATACAGTACAGACTAAATGCTTGGACACACCTTCTCATTCAAAGAGTTTTCTTTATTTTCAGGACTCTGAAAATTGTAGATTCACATTGAAGGCATCAAAACTATGAATTAAAACATGTGGAAAGAAATACTTAAAGTGTGAAACAACTAAAAATATGTCTTATATTCTAGGTTCTTCAAAGTAGCTACCTTTTGCTTTCATTACTACTGTGCACACTCTTGGCATTCTCTTAATGAGCTTCAAGAGGTAGTCACCGGAAATGGTTTTCCAACAGTCTTGAAGGAGTTCTCAGAGATGCTTAGCACTTGTTGTCCCTTTTGCCTTCACTCTTCGGTCCAGCTCACCCCAAACCATCCCAATTGGGTTCAGGTCTGGTGACTGTGGAGACCAGGTCATCTGGCGTAGCACCCATCACTCTCCTTCTTAGCCAAATAGCCCTTACACAGCCTGGAGATGTGTTTGGGGTCATTGTCCTGTTGAAAAATAAATGATGGTCCAACTAAACGCAAACCGGATGGAATAGCATGCTGCTGCAAGATGCTGTATCATGCTGGTTCTGTATTCCTTCAATTTTGAATAAATCCCCAACCATGTCAGCAGCAAAGCACCCACACACCATCACACCTCCTCCTCCATGCTTCACGGTGGGAAAAAGGCATGTAGAGTCCATCCGTTCACCTTTTCTACAAAGACTCGATGGTTGGATCCAAAGATCTTAAATTTGGACTCATTAGGCCAAAGCACAGATTTCCACTGGTCTAATGTCCATTCCTTGTGTTCTTTAGCCCAAACTAGTCTCTTCTGCTTGTTGCCTGTCCTTAGCAGTGGTTTCCTAGCAGCTATTTTACCATGAAGGCTGCTGCACAAAGTCTGCTCTTAACAGTTGTTCTAGAGATGAGAAGGTGTTTCCAAATTTTTGGTCTGTACTGTACATGTAGCTGACCTATTCCTGTCCGGGGAGTGTCAGGCTGTGCCAGGTAATGCGATGTGAGACGTGCGAATTACGTGCAAGTCACTTGCAAATGTGACTCCGGCCTTATATACATCTTTTCAGGGCAATTGGAGTACACATTTTTGAGAAAACTTCAATGACCCAATCATCACTAGTAGCTAAAATAATGTGCATTGATTAAAATTAAATAGCATATTATAACCCCATTACACTATTCAACATGGCTTTTTGGAAAGGGCTAGTACAGACTTTTAAATGGACTGGGATTGGCTATACTTTATTCAGTCCAATGAGAAAGCAATTGTTAATGCAATTGTTCTTGTCATTGGTAGCCCATCTCCTGTTTACACATTTTGATGCTGCTGTTAGCAATGATGTATTTAAAATGCTAATTTATTGGGTGATTACTGGCCAATAAGAAACAACCGATTGTTCCCTAATTATTGGCTTGTCTAAATAGATCCACAAGGCCCCTTTCCGAGAAAACAGAGAGTAACAAAAAGCTGCAAACATTGAGAGTAGTAGTAATATACAGAGATTCAATTGATAACAGTAGAGAAAGATTGGAGAGCAGTAGCATCAGACTCAGTGTGATGAATCAGTGATATGGTGTAGCCGGCTGCATTTTAATTACAATTTTTTTTTTATTTTTAATGCACTAAAAAGCAGAATCAAGCCAGCACAATTGATTTTACAGAAACAAAATCTAAAATTAGTGTCAGAGGCAAGTATGGGCAAACTTCCCGTGTAGCTGGTCCAGCAAGTGGATATCCTGTGCAAATGCAGATAATTCTCATGAAATAATTCAGCCATACCCATTAGTAATTAACTCCATTCTGGCATTATTCATCTATTGCAATTCAGTAAAATTGATGGTTGAACTTGAGTATCCAACTATTGTCCATAAGGGCACTCTGCACTATGCATCAAGATGCATTACAACTAGTGAAGGAGTAGCCCATCATATATAACACCCAAGTAAGAGAACAGCTTTGCAGGGAGGAATTCACAAAAGCTTAGCTACTGCCTGCACTGTGCTTGCCTAGAGGAAAAGTGATGTGAACATGACACTACCATGTATGTTGGATAAATGGGAGTACCTTCAATGTACTGAAGGCTACTCACTGCAGTGCACAGAAATACTGTACCACAACAGTTATACAGGGGCAACTCTGTTGACTCCTTGTTATTAGCCTGAAAACCTACATACAATATGTGATAAACTTTCCATCACTAGTTTCCCCAAGGACACATTATCCACTAGTTTCCCCAAGGACACATTATCCACTAGCTTCCCCAAGAACACATTATCCACTAGTTTCCCCAAGGACACATTTTCCCCTAGTTTCCCCAAGGACACATTTTCCACTAGTTTCCCCAAGAGCACATCATCTGCTAGATTCCCCAAGGGCACATCATCCACTAGTTTCCCCAAGGACATATTATCCACTAAGTTTCCCCAAGGACACATTATCCACTAGTTTCCCCAAGTACACATTATCCACTAGTTTCCCCAAGGACACATTATCCACTAGTTTCCCCAAGGACACATTTTCCCCTAGTTTCCCCAAGGACACATTATCCTCTAGTTTCCCCAAGGGCACATCATCCACTAGTTTCCCCAAGGACACATTATTCACTAAGTTTCCCCAAGGACACATTATCCTCTAGTTTCCCCAAGGACACATTATCCTCTAGTTTCCCCAAGGGCACATCATCCACTAGTTTCCCCAAGGACACATTATCCACTAAGTTTCCCCAAGGACACATTATCCACTAGTTTCCCCAAGGACACATTAACTACTAGTTTCCCCAAGGACACATTATCTACTCGTTTCCCCAAGGAAAAAAAAAGAAAAAAAGAAGAAAAAAAGATAACCAGCACGATCTGAAATTGGCATGCATCATATAAAAAGTGAAAATTCACAGATTTATTCCAACTGTACTATAATAAAAAAAAAAAATGAGATTTTTAGCAAATAATTGATCAATTTTTTGAGCCACCCCTGCCAACGTCACGGCAAATCTCAATAGGGGGGTCCTACTCTACATTCTGTATTTCATGTGCCATGCGGCCTCCTAGATAAAGTTAAAAGCAGAACCATAATGGAGCACACATACCTGCAACCAGTATATAGCCGCTTCCATGTTGCAAAAAAGGCACTTGTGGATAGAGACCAGCCCAGGTCCCAGCATGTGGAGAAAGCCCCACACATACCAGGACTATATCAGAACTGATCCTCCCAGTGCCAGACAGCAACCATTGATAAAGGCGGACCAGATCCAAGAATGGTGCTTAATTAGCATTGCCTGTGGAAAGGGGTGAGGTAACTGAGTCTGAACAGCTACCAACAGGAGGAATATATTGCAAACCAAAATCAGGCGTGCATGGCATGGTGTTGGTCAGACACCAGATTTGTAGCATAACTACGGTCAAAACAGAGAAAAAAAGATAACCAGCACGATCTGAAATTGGCATGCATCATATAAAAAGTGAAAATTCACAGATTTATTCCAACTGTACTATATGGTTGGTCGTAGTTATGCTACAAATTCTGGTGGCCGGTCACCACCATGCCATGCACGCCTGATTTTGGTTTGCTTTGTATTCCTCCTGTTGGTAGCTGTTCAGATTCAGTTACCTCACCCCTTTCCACAGGCAATGCTAATTAAGCACCATCTTGGATCTGGTCCGCCTTTATCAATGGTTGCTGTTTGGCACTGGGAGGATCAGTTCTGATATAGTCCTGGTATGGTGCAGAGCTTGCTCCACATGCTGGGACCTGGGCTGGTCTCTATCCACAAGTGCCTTTTTTGCAACATAGAAGCGGTTATATACAGGTTACAGGTATGTGTGCTCTATTATGGTTCTGCTTTTAACTTTATCTAGGAGGCCGCATGGCACATGAAATACAGAATGTAGAGTAGGACCCCCCTATTGAGATTTGCCGTGACGTTGGCAGGGGTGGCTCAAAAAATTGATCAATTATTTGCTAAAAATCTCATTTTTTTATTGTAGTACAGTTGGAATAAATCTGTGAATTTTCACTTTTTATATGATGCATGCCAATTTCAGATCGTGCTGGCTCCCCTCTCTCTCTGTTTGGTCGTAGTTATGCTACAAATTCTGGTGGCCGGTCACCACCATGCCATGCACGCCTGATTTTGGTTTGCTTTGTATTCCTCCTGTTGGTAGCTGTTCAGATTCAGTTACCTCACCCCTTTCCACAGGCAATGCTAATTAAGCACCATCTTGGATCTGGTCCGCCTTTATCAATGGTTGCTGTTTGGCACTGGGAGGATCAGTTCTGATATAGTCCTGGTATGGTGCAGAGCTTGCTCCACATGCTGGGACCTGGGCTGGTCTCTATCCACAAGTGCCTTTTTTGCAACATAGAAGCGGTTATATACAGGTTACAGGTATGTGTGCTCTATTATGGTTCTGCTTTTAACTTTATCTAGGAGGCCGCATGGCACATGAAATACAGAATGTAGAGTAGGACCCCCCTATTGAGATTTGCCGTGACGTTGGCAGGGGTGGCTCAAAAAATTGATCAATTATTTGCTAAAAATCTCATTTTTTTATTGTAGTACAGTTGGAATAAATCTGTGAATTTTCACTTTTTATATGATGCATGCCAATTTCAGATCGTGCTGGCTCCCCTCTCTCTCTGTTTGGTCGTAGTTATGCTACAAATTCTGGTGGCCGGTCACCACCATGCCATGCACGCCTGATTTTGGTTTGCTTTGTATTCCTCCTGTTGGTAGCTGTTCAGATTCAGTTACCTCACCCCTTTCCACAGGCAATGCTAATTAAGCACCATCTTGGATCTGGTCCGCCTTTATCAATGGTTGCTGTTTGGCACTGGGAGGATCAGTTCTGATATAGTCCTGGTATGGTGCAGAGCTTGCTCCACATGCTGGGACCTGGGCTGGTCTCTATCCACAAGTGCCTTTTTTGCAACATAGAAGCGGTTATATACAGGTTACAGGTATGTGTGCTCTATTATGGTTCTGCTTTTAACTTTATCTAGGAGGCCGCATGGCACATGAAATACAGAATGTAGAGTAGGACCCCCCTATTGAGATTTGCCGTGACGTTGGCAGGGGTGGCTCAAAAAATTGATCAATTATTTGCTAAAAATCTCATTTTTTTATTGTAGTACAGTTGGAATAAATCTGTGAATTTTCACTTTTTATATGATGCATGCCAATTTCAGATCGTGCTGGCTCCCCTCTCTCTCTAGTTTCCCCAAGGACACATTATCCACTAGCTTCCCCAAGAACACATTATCCACTAGTTTCCCCAATGACACATTTTCCCCTAGTTTCCCCAAGGACACATTTTCCACTAGTTTCCCCAAGGGCACATCATCTGCTAGATTCCCCAAGGCCACATCATCTACTAGTTTCTCCAAGGACATATTATCCACTAAGTTTCCCCAAGGACACATTATCCACTAGTTTCCCCAAGTACACATTATCCACTAGTTTCCCCAAGGACACATTATCCACTAGTTTCCCCAAGGACACATTATCCACTAGTTTCCCCAAGGACACATTATCCACTAGCTTCCCCAAGAACACATTATCCACTAGTTTCCCCAAGGACACATTTTCCCCTAGTTTCCCCATTTTCCCCTAGTTTCGCCAAGGACACATTTTCCACTAGTTTCCCCAAGGGCACATCATCCACTTGTTTCCCCAAGGACACATTATCCACTAAGTTTCCCCAAGGACACATTATCTACTAGTTTCCCCAAGGACACATTATCTACTCGTTTCCCCAAGGAAAAAAAAAGAAAAAAAGAAGAAAAAAAGATAACCAGCACGATCTGAAATTGGCATGCATCATATAAAAAGTGAAAATTCACAGATTTATTCCAACTGTACTATAATAAAAAAAAAAATGAGATTTTTAGCAAATAATTGATCAATTTTTTGAGCCACCCCTGCCAACGTCACGGCAAATCTCAATAGGGGGGTCCTACTCTACATTCTGTATTTCATGTGCCATGCGGCCTCCTAGATAAAGTTAAAAGCAGAACCATAATGGAGCACACATACCTGCAACCAGTATATAGCCGCTTCCATGTTGCAAAAAAGGCACTTGTGGATAGAGACCAGCCCAGGTCCCAGCATGTGGAGAAAGAACACATTATCCACTAGTTTCCCCAAGGACACATTTTCCCCTAGTTTCCCCATTTTCCCCTAGTTTCGCCAAGGACACATTTTCCACTAGTTTCCCCAAGGGCACATCATCCACTTGTTTCCCCAAGGACACATTATCCACTAAGTTTCCCCAAGGACACATTATCCACTAGTTTCCCCAAGGACACATTATCCACTAGTTTCCCCAAGGACACATTATCCACTAGCTTCCCCAAGGACGCATTATCCACTTGTTACCCCAAGGACACATTATCTACTAGTTTCCCCAAGGACACATTATCCACTAGTTTCCCCAAGGACACATTTTCCCCTAGTTTCCCCAAGGACACATTATCCTCTAGTTTCCCCAAGGGCACATTATCCTCTAGTTTCCCCAAGGACACATTATCCTCTAGTTTCCCCAAGGGCACATTATCCTCTAGTTTCCCCAAGGACACATTATCCTCTAGTTTCCCCAAGTACACATTATCCACTAGTTTCCCCAAGGACACATTATCCACTAAGTTTCCCCAAGGACACATTATCCACTAGTTTCCCCAAGGACACATTATCCTCTAGTTTCCCCAAGGGCACATCATCCACTATTTTCCCCAAGGACACATTATCCACTAGTTTCCCCAAGGACACATTATCTACTAGTTTCCCCAAGGACACATTATCTACTAGTTTCCCCAAGGACACATTATCCACTAGTTTCCCCAAGGACACATTATCTACTAGTTTCCCCAAGGACACAATATCTACTAGTTTCCCCAAGGACACATTATCTACTAGTTTCCCCAAGGACACAATATCTACTGGTTTCCCCAAGGACACATTATCCACTAGTTTCCCCAAGGACACATTATCTACTGGTTTCCCCAAGGACACATTACCTGCCTTCCTCTATCTGGACTTTGCTTTTGTCACTTTCCAGATGGTGAGCTTTTACCTGTAGAAGTTCGTTCATTCTGCTGGTCCTGGGTTAATTATAGGTGTTTTCTTATAGAGGTGGGGCTTAAAGTGGCCAATGCTTGTGAATTGGGTACATGGTTTCCATTTGAGCATCTTGGATATTTGCACCAGATGTTGTAAGTATTCATGTATGTTTCCTAAGTATGTTCTGCACTGGTATGCATACAGTTTTGACTTTTCTAACATGTGAATCATGCTTGTGCTATGTGTGTCATGTGTGCACAGTGACTGTGTGATGTGCCTGATATTTTCACTGATTAGCCTGATGTGAGCACTATGCTTTTCTGACATGTCTGATGTGTGCACTGAGGTTGTGTGGTGTGTCTGATATATGCACTATGATTATGTGATTTGTTTGTTTGCGTGCTGTGCATGTGTAATGAGTCTGATATGTGTGCTGTCTAAAGATGAGTAAATCTTTGGAAGTTTGGTTGGCTGGCAGCAAATGAACCAAACCTCCAGGTATACGAACCTGGCCCGAGGAGGTTCGGAAACAGTGATTGGCAATTTGAGTCTTCACCCACTTGCAGCCAGTCATAAACAGATCACTTCTAGGGGAGGGTGGGCAGGCATTTTCAAAACATTTTGGGGGTTGCACTCCACATGTGATTATGCTGTTGTTACCTCCAGTATGAGCCATTCAAACACTAGAAGCGGCTCGCACAGGGCTGAGCACCAAGCATACCTGAGCACAATATCACTCATGAAAGTTAAGTTCACACATAGCATCCGAACCCTGAACCCAAGCCCTGTGTTTTCTTAAGTTGGTGTTTGGTTCAAAAACTGAACCTCAGGTTCGCTCATCTCTAGAGCTGTCATTCTGTTATGTGTTTGATGTTTGTACCTTGCTTGCAGAATGTGTCTGATGAGTGCACTTGGCTTGTGTGATATGTTTGATGTGTCTGCTGTTCAAGTGTGATTTGTCTGATGTGTGTGTTATGTTTTTTTGATGTTATTTGATTTTTTTGCACTTTAGTTGCATGATTTGTCTAATATGTGTATTGTATTTGTGTTACATGTCTAACATGTGCGCTGTGTTTGTGGAAAAGTTCTGACATGATATGTGTGCTGTGCTTGCGTCACGTTTGACATGTGTGCTGTGCATGTATAATGTATCTAACATGTGAGTTGTGCTTGTGTGACATGTCTAATGTGCATGCTGTGCTTGTGTAACGTGCATGATGTATGTGCTGTGTTTGGGTCATACAGTCAGGGCCAGAAATATTTGGACAGTGACACAAGTTTTGTTATTTTAGCTGTTTACAAAAACATGTTCAGAAATACAATTATATATATAATATGGGCTGAAAGTGCACACTCCCAGCTGCAATATTAGAGTTTTCACATCCAAATCGGAGAAAGGGTTTAGGAATCATAGCTCTGTAATGCATAGCCTCCTCTTTTTCAAGGGACCAAAAGTAATTGGACAAGGGACTCTAAGGGCTGCAATTAACTCTGAAGGCGTCTCCCTCGTTAACCTGTAATCAATGAAGTAGTTAAAAGGTCTGGGGTTGATTACACATGTGTGGTTTTGCATTGGGAAGCTGTTGCTGTGACCAGACAACATGCGGTCTAAGGAACTCTCAATTGAGGTGAAGCAGAACATCCTGAGGCTGAAAAAAAAGAAAAAATCCATCAGAGAGATAGCAGACATGCTTGGAGTAGCAAAATCAACAGTTGGGTACATTCTGAGAAAAAAGGAATTGACTGGTGAGCTTGGGAACTCAAAAAGGCCTGGGCGTCCACGGATGACAACAGTGGTGGATGATCGCCGCATACTTTCTTTGGTGAAGAAGAACCCGTTCACAACATCAACTGAAGTCCAGAACACTCTCAGTGAAGTAGGTGTATCTGTCTCTAAGTCAACAGTAAAGAGAAGACTCCATGAAAGTAAATACAAAGGGTTCACATCTAGATGCAAACCATTCATCAATTCCAAAAATAGACAGGCCAGAATTAAATTTGCTGAAAAACACCTCATGAAGCCAGCTCAGTTCTGGAAAAGTATTCTATGGACAGATGAGACAAAGATCAACCTGTACCAGAATGATGGGAAGAAAAAAGTTTGGAGAAGAAAGGGAACGGCACATGATCCAAGGCACACCACATCCTCTGTAAAACATGGTGGAGGCAACGTGATGGCATGGGCATGCATGGCTTTCAATGGCACTGGGTCACTTGTGTTTATTGATGACATAACAGCAGACAAGAGTAGCCGGATGAATTCTGAAGTGTACCGGGATATACTTTCAGCCCAGATTCAGCGAAATGCCGCAAAGTTGATCGGACGGCGCTTCATAGTAAAGATGGACAATGACCCCAAGCATACAGCCAAAGCTACCCAGGAGTTCATGAGTGCAAAAAAGTGGAACATTCTGCAATGGCCAAGTCAACCACCAGATCTTAACCCAATTGAGCATGCATTTCACTTGCTCAAATCCAGACTTAAGACGGAAAGACCCACAAACAAGCAAGACCTGAAGGCTGCGGCTGTAAAGGCCTGGCAAAGCATTAAGAAGGAGGAAACCCAGCGTTTGGTGATGTCCATGGGTTCCAGACTTAAGGAAGTGATTGCCTCCAAAGGATTCGCAACAAAATATTGAAAATAAAAATATTTTGTTTGGGTTTGGTTTATTTGTCCAATTACTTTTGACCTCCTAAAATGTGGAATGTTTGTAAAGAAATGTGTACAATTCCTACAATTTCTATCAGATATTTTTGTTCAAACCTTCAAATTAAACGTTACAATCTGCACTTGAATTCTGTTGTAGAGGTTTCATTTCAAATCCAATGTGGTGGCATGCAGAGCCCAACTCGCGAAAATTGTGTCACTGTCCAAATATTTCTGGACCTAACTGTAAGTCTGATTTGTGACCTGTGCTGGTGTGATGTGCTTGATGTGTGATGTGATTGTGTATAGTGTCTGATTTGTGTGCTGTACTTCTGGGATGTTTGTGCTTTGTACCTTTGAGTCTAGCGTGTCTGGTGTGTATATGTGCATAACCTTTTGTATGGCACCACAGTGGTAATGGGAGCCACAGTGGCATTGTTGTCCTCACCGGAGGGCAATGCTATGCCTGGTGGCAGTGAGGAGACCTCTATGCCAGGTACAATCACACACAACACTTCCTAATCCAGGCCAGAAGGGAGAGCTCAAGTCCTGTTTGTTGCGAGCTTCCCTGTGCATTTTGGGCTGGGGAGAGGAGGAGAGAGGAATAGGAAGAGAAAACTCAGAACTCTAGTAGCAGTGAAAGAGAACGGTCGCTGTTTGAGAGCTTTCCAGGACCGAGCGCTGTATCAAGACACTGGGGTCCTCGACTGTCGGGAGCTAATGGCCCAGCAGTAAACCCGGAGGGCAGAAGGTTCCACGCCGCCTGGCCCAACAGATACTCCCAAGGCGCAGTAGAATAATAGAGCCCGGGGTCACAGAAGTACCGGCGGGCCCTACATCCAACTTGCGCTGCCCACCACAAGGGACAAGGCAAATTGCACATAGGAAGAGGGACACTGTGCTGCTCCAGGCCACAGTGACCCGCATTAAGGAAGGCCTACAACATACTTGGCAGAGAAGGGACTTCTTAATGCTTCCCAGCTGACCAGACCACTTTAACCTGGGACTATAACAACTGACCAGTAAAAGGTAAAGAAACTACCAGCCTGTGTCATCCAGTTACTGTTGACGTCCTCAGCCCCGCTCCCCAGTGTACAACACCATAGTCTACCACCCTATCATTCTCCCCGAGGCCCGCTCCACCTGTGGAGAGCAGAAACATCTTAGCTGCTACTACCATCATCCCCGGAGGACAGCGACAGCAGCGGCGGCTAACCCCTGGCCGCGTACCACAGGTGGTGTCACAAAACAATCCTTCACCATCTTGACCCCCAACTCCTTCCTTTATGGTACACCTCGGGGCCACGAAACCGGGCAGAAGGGCCACCCGTGACATCCCCAGACCCGACATCACCAGGTCCGGCGACAAGTATTTAACCCCTTGCCCCGTGGATGCTACATTTGCATGTTATTTTGTGTTACTGCACTTTGAGACAGTAGTCCAAACAGCATTCTTACACAGGAGACTTTTGCTCTCAGTGTCTGCACATGGTAAAAGGGTGTGGCTCTGTGCTTGTTTTTTGTATTTCTTGTGAAATTTTTTAACTTTGTTTTACTAGTCACATTTTACGTATTACACCAATCTAAAGCCCTGTTACCAAATCTAGCAATTTGTACACGTAGACAATATAGGAATAAAGTACCAGCTCACCATATGATGTCTCAGGAAGTCTCAATAAAGTGTGGTGTGCGGAAAGAAACCAGCAGGCTCCTGGGCAGAATAATCCAAAATATGAAAAACAAGAATCCACAAAAACTCTTTCATAAAATAATCACTTTATTATTCCATAGAGAAGTTTAAAAACATAGACACAGGCCGGTCCACGCGTTCCGAGAAAACTTACTCTTACTCATGACAGTCATGATTAAGAGCAAGTTTGCTTGAAACGCGTCGACTGGTCTGTGTCTATGTTTTTAAGCTTTTCTATGGAATAATAAAGTGGTGATTTTATGGAAGATTTTTTGTGGATGCTGGTTTTTCACAATTTGTACATGTAGCTACTTAGCATTTCCTGTTTCTTTTTTTTTTGGGGGGGGTTTGGTTAATTAAAAAAAAATATAACAAATATATTTAGACATTTACCTGTGCAAGTCTGTTTTTACAAACCTATTTTACAAATTCAATTTGACAACCATACTTGCCACACCTATACAGTTGCCTGTGGCTACATTTTGCTCTTTGTATGAGTACCTATCTAGTATTTTTTTACTACCTCCTTTTTGGCAAGGGATGAATAAATGGGATTGAAAAGATTGTCAAAAGTTAATTTTAGTCTCCAATTGTTGAATATCTAATATACAAAGCGGAGTGTATGTATGTATGTTTGTATGTGTGTACGTGTGTATGTATGTATGTGTGTCTATGTCCAATAAAGGAATTTATATCATCGCATAATCCCAAAATTTTGCACAGCCGCCTCACTTGACTGAGGATAAGTCATAGACTATGTATTGAGGGGAAAATTTATTCCCGTGCTTTAGAGTTATTCTGCAAAAAACCTGCTTATATTAAAGTCAATGGAGCTGGGAACTACATGTGATTATTAGGAGCTCTTATTGGTTTCTATAGGCAACGAAGGACATTCTTAGTATAAGAATCTTATATGTGAGGTAATATGATATCGGTGGAGAGATTGATAGAGAGAGACAGACAGAGAGACAGACAAAGAGACAGAGAGAGACAGGCAGAGAGAGGTAGACTGGGAGAGAGACAGAGAGAAACAGACAGAGAGAGACGGATAGGGAGAGTGACAGAGAAACAGAGACAGACAAAGAGACAGACAGAGAGACAGACAGACAAAGAGAGAGATGGATTGAGAGAGAGAGATAGAGACAGATGGATAGACAGAGACAGACAGACAGGCAGACAAGGAGAGAGACAGAGAAAGAGCGATGGATAGGGAGAAAAATAAAGAGAGAGACAGGGATAGAGACACACAGAGATACAGACAGAGAGAGACTGATAGGGAGAAAGACAGAGACAGGCAGACAGGGAGAGAGACAGACAGAAAGAGCGATGGATAGGAAAAAAGAAAAGAGAGAGACAGATTGTCTGTATCCCTGTGTATCTATCCGAGACTGCTAGAGAGACAGACAGAGATAGAGAGAGACACAGGCAGACAGGGAGAGAGACAGAGAGAGACAGAGAGACAAATACAGACAGAAAGACAGATAGAGATACAGAGGGAGAGAGGCCAATAGGGAGAGAGACAGAGAGACAGACAGAAAGGTACAGAGAGACTGATAGAAAGACAGAGACAGACAGAGACAGGCAGAAAAGGAGAGAGACAGAGAAAGAGCAATGGATAGGGAGAAAAACAAAGAGCGAGACAGACAGATAGAGACACAAAGATACAGACAGAGAGAGAGACCGATAGGGAGAGAGACCAACAGACAGAGAGACAGATAGAGAGAGACTGATAGCGAGACAGACAGAATCAGACAGAAAGAGATAGCCAGAGAGAGGCAGAGAGACAGGCAAGACAATGAGAGAGATAGAGACAGAGACATAAAGACAGAAAATGAGACACATAGAGAGACAGACAGAGAGGGAGGGAGACAGAGAGAGTGAGAAAGGGAGACAGACAGAGAGGGAGACTGGGAGAGAGACAGAGAGACATTTAGTTACTATCCCAGGCAACGCTGGGTACTACAGCTAGTATAGAATATATCTGAGTGCATCTACCACTAGGGGGAGAAAAGCTAACACAGATTACAAGCACAATCACACATTATTTCACATCCATGTTAATTATGCTTTTACATGGGACTGTAACTAGACATACTGGAATGTTTTTCAAAGGGAATGCAATTAATAGATGAAGGACACATCAATCTCTGAAATATGTTTATAATTATTTAATGCAAAAGTTAAATGATCTGAATCAAAAGTTGGTTCTTGAATGCACGGCTTCGCTGTATGTTATAACAGTGCTGTGCTATGTGTAATTGTCGCATGCTAATCCCATTGTGTGTGATTAAATATCCCCGCGCTGTTATTTTCTGGGATGTAGATTACAGGCACATGTGTCATCACAGTTAATGAATTATACAGTTCTATTTCAGTTGAGATTGCTCTCGGAATAGCAGTCTATGAATACTCCCCCAAATCCCTGAGCTGTCAATCTCCACCGCACCCTGGGAGATCATTGACAATGTAATAATTGTGGCCTCAGAGAGGGGTTGGATTAAAGTCAGTAATATTATGCTTGATACGGCTACCGGGCATTTAACTTCTAGTGACTAGCAGGTTCCATAAATCATGTAATTTGGTGTTATCCTCAGCCTTTGATACACGTATGAAGGTTAAATATGACATAGGTTGGTTCTAACATGGATGTCTGAGTCTCTCATCTAGATTTATAGCTATTATTCAGGAGAGGTTTTGCAAAAGAAGGAAAGGTCAGGATGCCAGAGGCAACAAGCTCCCGGCACGTCTCTCATCTCTCCCACCTGCACTGGGACTTACCCAACCAGAGAAATGTTGTTGTCTCATAGGCTCTGACCTGCAGATTTACATCAGAGTTTTATTTAGGAAGAATTACAATGAAAATAAATATCTATCTATCTAGAGTGTATAAGCGTATAGCCGGCTGCCAGTCACTGCGCCGAGGTGTGAGTACAACCGCTACACACAGTGCTGTGAATGGTGGCTGAAGGCCTGCACATCTGAACGACTGAAATCTGGTGGCTCCCAGAAGAAAATGAGTTCCGCACCTTAAGGTTGGGGGAGCCTTGCTAATGCTATTAAAAAGAATCTGTCAGCACATTTTTGCTACCACATCTGAGAGCAAACACCAAAAATATACACATAAAATATAACTTTTAATTAATCACTTAAAAGACTTTTGCATAGTTACATTATATACAGTATAAAGCCTCTGTGACACGTCAGTGATTCCATTATGTTGTGATTTTTATACGTACCAGAGTCACTGCCATACGCAGACCCATTAAAATCTATGGCTCTGCACACACATCAGTGATTTCTCCGTGACCGCGCGCACATCCGTGTACCAGAGAAAACACGTGCCTGTGAAATAAAATAATTGTCTATACTCACCTTCTCCAGCACTGTTGTTTTCGGTGCTGCTGTCTCCTGTTGACAGGTCAGCTAATTATGCTCATGAATATTCACTGCGCTGCGACTCGGAAGTAAGAGCGGCAGGGAGACAGCAGAGACCAGAAACAACAACGCGGAAGACTTCAGCAGAACGGACAGCAGCACAGGGGACAGATGAGTATAAAGTTCCTCCTCTCTGTGTGCTTTCACACATAGCACAAGGGACTTGTCAGGTTGACTTTAGTTAGTTTTTGCTGTCAATTTATGACAGTGGCATTTAAATGGCATAATCTTTCAATGACACGTAGGGGTACTTTGCACACTGTGACATCGCTAGCAATCTCGTTAGCGATGTGAAATTCTAGAACGCAAGTGCGCACATAGGTCATTTTACGCATGTACGATCTCAAAAGATCGCACTTGTGATCTAGAATTTCACATCGCTAACGAGATCGCTAGCGATGTCGCAGTGTGCAAAGTATCCCTTAAGCGGGCTTTACACGAGGCGATAGATTGTGCGATATGTCGTCGGGGTCACGGTTTTTGTGATGCACATCCGGCATACCGCACAACGTCGTCTCGTGTGACACCTCCTAGCGACGCAGTAACGCTCACAAATCGTGAGTCGTGTACTCGTCGCTAGGTTTCATAAAATTGTTTAATTAAAATGGCGGAGGTTGTTCATCGTTGACGTTGACGTGGCATCACACGTTGCTCCGTGTGACACCACGGGAATGATGAACAGTAGCTTTACCTGCCTCCCGCGGCACCCGACGGCTTAATGGAAGGAAGGAGGTGGGCGGGATGTTTACATCCCGCTCATCTCCGCCCCTACGCTTCTATTGGCCGCCTGCCGTTTGACGTTGCTGTGACGCCGAACGTCCCGCCCACTCCAGGAAGTGGACGTTCGTCGCCCACAGCAAGGTTGTCCGGAAGGTAAGTATGTGTGACGGGGGGTAAATGAGTTTGTGCGCCATGGGCAACTAATTGCCCGTGACGCAAAAACGACGGGGGCGGGTACGATCGATTGTGCTATCGCACAATCTATCGTCTCGTGTAAAGCAGGCTTTAGACACCCAATGCCCTCCCCACCCCATGAAAACCAATCGTGAAGCATTGATGGGTTGCAATTGCTACCATTTTGGTACACCTGTGATGCTCAGTCTGGGTTTCATAGAACACTGTGATTTTCGATATACAGTATTGCAATACTTAAGTATTGCAGTATATACTGTAGTACAAGTGAATAAACAATTTAAGTTTATTTTCCTTTTAGGGAACTTACAAAAAGTAATCAAATTTTTAAAATATTTAAAAAAAATTAGAAAGTAACATTTTGAATTATCCCCACTCACGTTTTCCCAATACAACAATTAAAAATGTTTAAAATTTTTGAAAAAATATATTTGTTATAACCAGGTAAAAAAAAATCTGTTTTTATCAACATTTTCCATTTTTTTACATTAAATAAATGTAGTAAAGAAATAAAAAAAAAATGAATTACCCGAATTGCTATTTCTTTGGTCCCCACACCTCTCCCAAAAAATGCAATACAAAGTGATCAATATGCAAAATAATACAAACAAAATTAAAGCTCAACAGGTAAATAACAAACCCTCATACAGATCTATTGATAAAAAATAAAAATGATCTAGGTTTACCGGACATATGCTATGGAAGTTTTCAATCCTTAAAAAAAACCCATAAACTCCTATATGCAGTTTGATATTGTCAAAAGTCACACAGTCCTGGAGAATCATGTTGCCAGTGAATTTCTATAGACTAACATGAGAAAAAAAATCCACTCTATTTTATAAGATACAATCAATAATATTTATTAGGTATGCATTAACCTCTTCACAACCTTGGACCTACATCTACATCCTAGAAAGAAAGTACTTCGCGACCTAGGACGTACAGTACAGACCAAAAGTTTGGACACACCTTCTCATCTCCAGAACAATTGTTAAGAGGAGACTTTGTGCAGCAGGCCTTCATGGTAAAATAGCTGCTAGGAAACCACTGCGAAGGACAGGCAACAAGCAGAAGAGACTTGTTTTGGCTAAAGAATACAAGGAATGGACATTAGACCAGTGGAAATCTGTGCTTTGGTCTGATGAGTCCAAATTTGCGATCTTTGGATCCAACCACCGTGTCTTTGTAGAAAAGGTGAACGGATGGACTCTACATGCCTGGTTCCCACCGTGAAGCATGGAGGAGGAGGTGTGATGGTGTGGGGGTGCTTTGCTGGTGACACTGTTGAGGATTTATTCAAAATTGAAGGCACACTGAACCAGCATGGCTACCACAGCATCTTGCAGCGGCATGCTATTCCATCTGGTTTATGTTTAGTTGGGCCATCATTTATTTTTCAACAGAACAATGATCCCAAACACACCTCCAGGCTGTGTAAGGGCTATTTGACTAAGAAGCAGAGTGATGGGGTGCTACGCCAGATGACTTGGCCTCCACAGTCACCAGACGTGAATCCAATCAAGATGGTTTGGGGTGAGCTGGACAACAGAGTGAAGGCAAAAGGGCCAACAAGTGCTAAGCATCTCTGGGAACTCCTTCAAGACTGTTGGAAAACCATTTCCGGTAACTACCTCTTGAAGCTCATCACAAGAATGCCAAGAGTGGGCAAAGCAGTAATCAAAGCAAATGGTGGCTACTTTGAAGAACCTAGAATATAAGACATATTTTCAGTTGTTTCATACTTTTTTAAGTATTTAATTCCACATGTGTTAATTCATAGTGCCTTCAATGTGAATCTACAATTTTCTGAAAATAAAGAAAAACTCTTTGAATGAGAAGGTGTGTCTAAACTTTTGGTCGGTACTGTATATGTACTTCCTGGCAATTGCGCGGTCATCGGTGCTGTGCCCCCACGATCTCCACCAGAGACTCGGCTTTTCCGACAGCCGAGCCTCTGCTTTCACAGCTAAGGATGGCGCCACACCAACCTAGCTATTCACTACTCTGTATGCCGCTATCGAATTTGATTGCGGCAATTAGGGGATTGGGAGAGAGATCGCGCTTTCTCTCCCCTTCAATTGGTGCATCTGCGATGTAATCGCAAGGGACAAATTGTGACCATGGAGAATCGAGGTCATCTCGACAACTTCCGGCTTCAACTGACTACAGAAACAGTGAGTGATCATGCCTGGGCATGATCACTCAGTCTTCCTCAGTGAAATTCTGACAGCTGCGATTTTCTGCAGTGATCAAGTGATCCTGCTGACCCCCTGTAAATCTCTATAGTCTTCAAATACTACCCTGACAGGTATACCATACCATAGAAAAATAATATAATACTTTTTGTGCTATGATATACCTGTCTGTGGTAGTGTTTGATAACTATGGGGATACATTCATTGCTTTTGAATCTATAATTGTTTTTTAATGCATGCCAACAAATATTATTGATATTATCTTATTTACCACACAATAAATATTGGAAAACAAAATTTCAAAAAATAATTATGTAAATTTCGACACCATGTTGCCGAACTTGGATTTTTTTTTTTTTTGCTGTTTTTTTTTGTGTATCAAATGTGAAAATCAATGGCATCATTCACAACTATAACCTGTCCTAAAAACAAAAAAAAAAATCATTATATAATTAGGCCAACATAAAAAGTAAAAAAAAGTTATGATTCTTGGAAGTACATCTCCTATAGAGAAATATGGAGTAATAAGTCCAAAAATTGGAAAGAGTTTTTTCACAAAATACAAAAAACTTTGTCATAAAAATTATTTTGAATATACATTGCAAGGTAAAACATAAGAAGAATTTGAGTGCAGATGGACAATGATTGCATCCAAATATTTCCAAACACCCTGAGGAACCCTTATGTGAAACACGTGTTGGGGCTTATGGTCATCGTCCTCTCTCTTCCTCCAACCAGAATAGCAAGAGGTGAGTGACATTGTGTTCCATTTTGTGAGTGCTATCTATACTGACATTTTTTTTTATCAGTATACACTGGGCACTCTGTTTCAAAACAGGAGTAGGTACCTGCATTTGCTTCACACTGCTTTGGCTGGGTACACATGGGTTGTTTTACTGATCACATGGTATGGCCAACTTATTTATCAGGGTCTCTTGTAGTAGTTTGTACAATTGTTTATTCCCAGTGTACAATGCTTTATTTCTGATATATGGGTTGTTCTGTCACATAGGCTTGTGTCTTATTATTGTGATGAGTTAGGGAGCATTTGGATGCAATCATTGTCCATGTAGAATGAAGCTCTTCTTACAGACAACCAGACAGAACATTCCAAACACAAAATGGAGAACAATGTCACTCAACCATTGCTGTCCTAGTTGGGGGAAGAGAGAGGACGGTGACCATGGGCCCCAACACGCGTTTCGCGAGGGGTTCCTCTGGGGGTTAGGGAGTATTTGGATGCAGTCATTGTCCGTCTGCACTGAAGCTCCTCTTACAGACAACCAGACATAACAACCCATATACAAAATGGAGCACAATGTCACTCACCTATTGCTGTCCTGGTTGGAGGAAAGAGAGAGGATGATGACAACACGTGTTTTGGGTAATAGTTCGTCTGGGGGTTAGGGAATATTTGGATGCAATCATTGTCCGTCTGCACTGAAGCTCCTCTTGCATTTTACCTTGCAATGTATATTTAAAATAATTTTTATGATTAAGTTTTGTATTTTTTTTTAAAAAACTCTTTCCAATTTTTGGACTTATCACTCCCTTTTGTCTATAGGAGATATACTATACCTGGAGTTTAGTCACTGTTCACATTAGTATTGATGTCATTTTTTCAGAGGTTGATTCTTTGACTCTTGGAAGTAGCGGAGGAAAAAACTAATAGGAAATAAATGAACATCGGTACCATCAAGAAACATCACTATGTTTCATTAAGTTTCACTAAGTTTCATTATTAATAATAATAATAAAAAATAATATTTGTATTACTATTTATATTATTCCCAATAATGTTTGTAAATATGCTGTTGTTCTTATCATTAAGTTTTTATGTTTTTAGAATTAGTAAGAGAATATACTGTGCATAGTCTCCAGAATAGAATCGTTCTCAAGAAAGAAGCCATTGTCGTAGAAAAACAATGCATTCTAATCCTTAGTGAAGTGTTCACACTGAACTGCCATAAATGAATGAATAGAAGATAAATATGCAGAATGCAGCATCCAATTTGCATTCGTATGAAAAGCTAAGATGGTGCTCGCATGGACTCTTTTCCTCCAGGAGATGTTTAATTTGAGAATGCATTAAAATCTTCAATTAATTGTTTGTAGGAAACAGAAACTCATCCATCTTGGAGATATGTGTGGGTGGTCTCCAGTGGATTTGCTCTCTGCACCGCTGTTTAAGGCCTCAGTAAAGTTTTTATATTCAAGCACCTTTTGCTTTGTTTTACTATTGTGGTTCTCGAATTCTCAGTGTAGATTAATGATACATATTAGAAGTAATCACCGCGACTTAAGAATCAATTTATGTATTAACCAAACCCTTCAAGTTGTGTTAATAGTCTATTACGAGCCTACAGTATATGTGATGCATTGGTCTTTCAAAAGTGAACAAATTTGACACAAGGTACCAAAGTGCTAATCATTCCCATTTTTCGAGTTCAATGTAAAACTTTTAACAAATAATGTTGGTAATTAAACCAGAGTAGAATACCATGTAGACATTTAACATGACATTTACATGTTAGCACAGTCCTAACAGCCTTAAAAGGAACCAGTCACATGGAAAAATGGTATTAATCTGCAAATATGGAGGTAATCTGCAGGTTAATAGCATTCTAAATCTGCCTGGTGCCTGCACATTTAAGCCCGATGATGGAAGGAAATGAGCTCTAATCCTCCTGACAGTGTTCGGATTTCAGTCATGAGGGTAGTGTCGGCTCTATTTAGTCACCGATCTGTGTATGGAGTGCAAAGGCTGTAACCGTACTCTCTGTACTGACTGACAGGCTCCTGCAGAGCAGCTGTCAGTCAGTGCCAGGGGCGCGGTTACATCCATCGCTCTCCATACACAGAGCATTGACTGAACCGCGCCTGCTCCACCTTACTCCCGATATCCCATTTCACAAGGGTGGAGCTGGCACGGGTTCAGTCAATGCTCTGTGTATGGAGAGCGATGAATGTAACAGCACCCCTTGCACTGACTGACAGCTGCTCTGCAGGAGCCTGTCATTCAGTACAGAGAGTACGGTTACAGCCTTTGCACTCCATACACAGATCGATAACTGAATAGAGCTGACACCGCGCCAGCTCCACTCTTGTGAAATGGGATATCGGGAGTAAGGTGGAGAATATTTCCTAAACTGGCCCTATGACTAAGAACCCTGAGCCGTCCCTCATCCTGATGGTAGACTTTGTGGTAGTCAGGGTTGATTCTCCAGCGTAACCCTGTCTCCTGTCCAAGCTCTAACAACTGTGGCCCCACCACGCAGAGGACTTACCGTGACAGATCCCAAACAACCACCAACACCGAACAAAGAGGGGTAAACAAAAACTCACTCATACCTAAAACCTGCTCCATGGGAAAAACAAAGGTGCAAGGGTAGGGTGCAAGAAAAGGAGGAAGGAAAAATGACTGACAACAATCGCAGTAGATTGTAACAGATCTCAGCAGAAAGCAACAAACTGATCCACTCTGTTCCTGGGCTAGCACCAACTAAGTTGAATAGCCAGCAACCTCTCCAGGAAGCACAGGGATTATGTAAAGCTGGAAATTATCAAATGGCCAACAGCTGAGAGAGAGTGCTGCAGCACAGAAGTGCCCAAAGGAGATTAATACTGCTTAAGGCCCTGTGCGCATGCTGCGGATTTGCCTTGGATTTGCTGCAGAAAATGTGTCTAAGGCTAAGTGCGCACGTGTGCGTATTACATGCAGTTACGCTGCGCTTTGTAGCTCAGCGTAACAGCATGCGTCCTGCGTCCCCTGCATAATCTATGGAGATTGTGAAGGGGCCGTGTGCACGTGGCATCTTAGAGCGCAGCGCTTCGGCTGCTGCCCGAAGCGCGCGTTCTAAGAAGTGACATGTCACTTCTTCCGTGTGCTTTGCCGGCAGCCCCTGCTCTGTCTATGGCAGTAGCTGCATGCAGAGCGCACGTTCTCTGCCGGCACCATGCGCTTCAGAACGGAGCTTTTCAGCTGCGCTCTGAAGCGCACCTTTTAGGTGCGGTGCAGAGCGCACACATGCGCACATAGCCTAACATTGCTGCAGTCATTCCCTAGAAAATCCTATGGGTTTTAAAAAATGCTGTGCGCACACTGTGTTTTCTTATACCTGCGGATTTACCTGCGGACTTTCCGCTGCAGAATTAGTGAGCATGTCACTTCTTTTCCGCAGGTACCTGTGGTTTTTGCTATAGATAATGGTACAAATCCGCAGGGACCAACTTGCGGAATATCCGCTGTAAATCCACAGCAAATCCGCACAAAATCCACGGCAAACCTTTGTAAAACCGCATGCGGATTTCGTTGCGGTTTTGGTGTGGTTTTTTACTGCGGGTGCGGGATTCTTTAAGAGGGTCTGGATTTTCCTTAAGGCCTCTGCCACATTCACGTGAAAATCACGCACGTGCCGAGAGACACGTATTTCCCCGCGTGTTGCGTGCAGGTAAGTACGTGTCTCTGGTCCGTGCGGGCCACGTGTGTTCTACGTGTGCTATCCGCGATAGCACACGTAGAACCGGTAATTAACATACTCACCTGGTCCTTCCTGCTGTCCGCGCTGCTGTCCGTGGTGCTGATCCTCGGTCTCCAGCCCTCCCGTCTCCCCGCTGCTGCTGCTGCCAGGCAGTGAAGTGAATATTAAATGAGAATAATGAGCAGCGGTCGGCAGCAAGAGGCAGCAGCGGCAGAGAGAGGAGGGCAGGAGAAGGTGAGTTAATGTTTTGTTTTTTTTTCACTCACACGTGTGTTTTCTCCGGCGCGTGTCACATGGGACCGCATCCACACTACACCCGTGTGTTACGGGTGCGGGCCGTGTGACACCCATGCTGCGGGAGAAAACACTGACATGTCAGCGCTTTGAAAAACGCACACACGTACAAACGCACACGGACACACGTTCCGTGTGGTTTTACGTGTGTGTGCCTGCTACAATAGGGTAGCATTGCTTAACGTGTCTCCGTGCCGCCGGTACGTGTAAAAAATGACAAACACGTGCCGGCGGCACGGATGTGTGTCACAGGCCTAAGAAAGAGGCACTTTTTAGTGCGCACATAGCCTTAATGTGGCAAGAAAAAATTGGAATTCTCTGAGATAGCATAAAATTTGATTTATTAAAACATATTTAAAAGCCATATCTGGTCGCAACCACTCAAACGCATTTCAGGAGTAGAGCCCTTGATCACTGAGTGCCGAAAAACAATATGGGTAAACATTTAAAATACATATGACCATTCATGGAGAGACGGCTACTTAATCAAAGTATATTGTTAACAATACCAATGTTTTTCCATGTTGCTATTCTGCACTCAGTGATCACACCTGAAACGCGTTTCAGTGGTTCTGACCAGATATCGATTTTAAATAATATGTTTCAATAAATCGGATTTTATGCTCTCTTGGAGAATTCAAATTTTTATTGCTATATTGGACCAACAGCCCGGAACCTGGAGAAAATCTCCAAACGGTATGGATTACAGGTTTTTCTTAATTAATTAATACTGTGAGCCTCAAACCTTTTCTTTCTTTTACTGTTTAAATGTGCATGGAGTAAGATGGTGATAGAGAGCTCTGACCCTGAGCCGTCAAGACACTCGTAACGCCCTGAGACTGAAACCTGAATGCTACCGGGAGGATTAAAGTTAATTTCCTCCCAGCAGCAATGTTTATTGTGCAGGTGCTGGGTAGAGTCAGAATGCTATCAACCTACAGATTATCCCCATATCCGCAGGTTAATAGCATTTTCCCACTTGACAGATTCCCTTTAAGTCCTGGGAGATTTTTGTTACAGCGCTTTTATTTTTTTCCCTTCTTTTTTATAAGAACCATATCATTTTTCATTGACTTACCTGTAGAAGAGCTTGTATTTTTGTGAAATGGGTTGTAGCTTTGAAGAAACAATTTACTGTACCATATGATATACTAAACAACCGAAAAAATATTTCAAGTGGGATGAAATGGTAAAAAACAGAGCTATTCCACCATATTTTTTGTACCTTTTTTTACGACATCCATTTTGTGGCAAAAATAAGCTTAGAGTGTGATTACATGAATTCAAAGCCCAAATAGCTTTTTTATTATTATATAGCAATTAAAAAAAAAAATTCTGAAGTTTGTTAAAATATTTTACTTTTTCATAAACATTTGACATTTTTATTGATACTGTTTTGGGGTATGAGACAATTTGATATCCTTTTTTGCATTTTCTGAGGGATATGTGCTGATTGAAAAACTGGAATTCTTGCATTTTAATTTTTTCCCCTTACAATATTTACACTTTGAGTAGACCGATTTTATATTTTGATACATTTGATGGATATGACAAAGATTATATATACATTTTCAGATTTTTTAATTTTTAAAATAGAAAAACAGAGTGATTCAAACTTTTTTTGATAAAAATCTTATTTACTTTCATCCAAACTTTAAACAACTGAACACACTGCAATCTATTCTGCAATTCTGTTTTAAAATGTCAAACCATAGTATAGCAACACAAAATCATGCAGCTGTTGAAGTAAAGATCTAGCTGTCAGACACAGATGGAATCTCCCTAGAGAAAGCAGAGTTGATTTATTACTGTCTCTGCCTTCCCAATTGCAGTACACACAGTGCTTCCTCCTCTGGACCCAGTGATCATGTGATTGCTGGATTTAGGAAGAAAGCATAAGCTTCTAGTTTCTAAGAAAGCCAAGGACTTCACCAGTAACATGACTAAAGAAGATAACAGTAGTGGAGCTGCATGGAGATGTGATGGCAAGGTGAGTAACATTCTTTTTAAAAATATTTACTTTTCTCTGCATGTACACATGTGGTCAAAATTGTTGGTACCCCTCGTTTAATGAAAGAAGAACCCACAATGGTCCCAGAACTTGAATCTGACAAAAGTAATAATAAAAAAATCTATGAAAATTAACAAATGAAATCAGACATTGCTTTTTAACGATGCTTCCACGGAATTTAAAAAAAAAATAAATAAAAATAAAACACATGAAACAGGTCTGGACAGAAATTATGGTACCCCTAAAAATAATGTGACAAAGGAGACATGATAAATCAAGTTGTGTCCACTAATTAGCATCAAAGGTGTCTATAATCTTGTAATCAGTCACTGGACCTGTATATAGGGCTACAGATACTCACTGTGCTGTTTGGTGACATGGTGTGTATCACACTCAACATGGACCAGAGGAAGCGACAGAAAGAGTTGCCTCAGGAGATTAGAAAGAAAATTATAGAGAAGCATGATAAAGGTAAAAGTTATAAGACCATCTCCAAGCAGATTGATGTTCCTGTGACTTCAGTTGCAGATATTATTCTGAAATTTAAGATCCATGGGACCCAACCTCCGTGGATGTGGCTGCAGGAAGAAAATTGATGACAAATCAAAGAGACAGATAATACTAATGGTAACAAAAGAGCCCAGAAACATTTGTAAAGAGATTAACCCCTTCACGACCGCGTGCAGTAAAATTACGTCCTATTTTAACGTGACTTAACGACCAGGGACGTAATTTTACTGCCTAAACTTCATTTGATTGCCGTGGCCATAGCAACGGCTTTTAAATGATGTCCCCTGCTGTTTCTTACAGCAGGGGACCTTTGCTTGACCCCAGGGGGGGCGGCATCGCCACCCCCTATCGACGATCGATGTGATTGGCTGTTCAAATCTGAACCGCCAACCACATCGATCGCACTAATTTCGGCAAAAATAATGCCCGAATTAGTGCGATACTGTGAGATCCAGCTATGAGATGCCGCAGCTGCTGCAGCATATCATAGGTGGACCTCAAACATGCCGCCCCCAGCCCCTGCAGCACTGATTGGAGCGATCGTGCTATGACGCACAATCGCTCCAATGAGTGTGCAGTGGGGCGGTCTGATCTGCCGGTGGCCGCCCTCCCCAGGCCTGCGCTGGCCTGCGAGCCCTCCCCCAACATGTCTGCAGCGTGCAGTGGCTGGTACTTGTGGTACCACGCCACCGCTGCTGCCGTCGCCGCCGTAGCTGAGGTCACCGCTGCTGCTGCACGTGAGTACTGTGCTCACTTTGCAGCCCGTGCGCGCTCCCGTGGTGCCCCTGCGCGTTGCCGTGATAGCCCCTGCCCGTGCCCCCCTGCGATCTGCCCCCCCTGACATCCCAATCTGCTCCCCCCCCCGACATCCCGATCTGCTCCCCCCGCGATCTGACTGCCTCCCCTATTATCTCTGTTCTGCTTCTGCAGCTCCCTCTCCGGTCTCCCCCTCTGCTCTCCCCGATCTCCCTCTGCTCTCCCCCCCCTCTTCTCCCCCCCCTCTGCTCTCCACCCCCCCTCTGCTGTCACCCCCCATCTCCCCCTCTGCTCTCCCCCGACGTCCTCTTACCTGTCTTCACCGGCCTGATCACATCTGCCTCCATCGCTGGGTCCTTCCTGGGCATTCTGCTGATCTGCCTGCTGCTCCAGTAAAGCTGTCCATCTCTCTGCCATCTGTTCCTCTGCAGCTCTTCTGGTCAGTAATCCTCTGGGTACTGTGAGTATAACATTTTTTTTTTTTTTCTGTATCCCCTGTCCATTTTTACACCTCATCCGTCCGTGCGTCCCGCTGAGCGCTGATCAGGGATGCAGATAACGGATCTGCATCCCTGCTCAATTTTTGGCGTGACTTTTTTTTCCATATCCGACCCCGACGCTTTTTGTATCGCATCCGTCCGTGCGTGCCGCCAAGCGCTGATCAGGGATGCAGATAACGGATCTGCATCCCTGCTCAATTTTTGGCGTGACTTTTTTTTCCATATCCGACCCCGACGCTTTTTGTATCGCATCCGTCCGTGCGTGCCGCCAAGCGCTGATCAGGGATGCAGATAACGGATCTGCATCCCTGCTCAATTTTTGGCGTGACTTTTTTTTCCCGTATCCCCGATGCTTTTTGTATCGCATCCGTCCGTGCGTCCCGCCAAGCGCTGATCAGGGATGCAGATAACGGATCTGCATCCCTGTTCAATTTTTGTCGTGACTTTTTTTTCCGTATCCCCGACGCTTTTTGTATCGCATCCGTCCGTGCATCCCGCCAAGCACTGATCAGGGATGCAGATAACGGATCTGCATCCCTGCTCAATTTTTGGCGTGACTTTTTTTTCCCGTATCCCCGACGCTTTTTGTATCGCATCCGTCCGTGCGTCCCGCCAAGCGCTGATCAGGGATGCAGATAACGGATCTGCATCCCTGCTCAATTTTTGGCGTGACTTTTTTTTCCGTATCCCCGACGCTTTTTGTATCGCATCCGTCTGTGCGTCCCGCCAAGCGCTGATCAGGGATGCAGATAACGGATCTGCATCCCTGCTCAATTTTTGGCGTGACTTTTTTCCGTATCTGCGACGCTTTTTGTATGGCATCCGTCCGTGCGTCCCGCCAAGCACTGATCAGGGATGCACATAACATATCTGCATCCATGGTCAATTTTTGTCGTGACTTTTTTTTTTACGTATCCCCGACGCTTTTTTTATCGCATCCGTCCGTGCGTCCCGCCAAGCGCTGATCAGGGATGCAGATAACGGATCTGCATCCCTGCTCAATTTTTGGCGTGACTTTTTTCCGTATCTGCGACGCTTTTTGTATGGCATCCGTCCGTGCGTCCCGCCAAGCGCTGATCAGGGATGCACATAACGTATCTGCATCCATGGTCAATTTTTGGCGTGACTTTTTTTTTTACGTATCTCCGATGCTTTTTTTATCGCATCCGACCGTGCGTCCTGCAGCGGCCGATCAGTGCACTGTGTCTGTGCGTTTGAAAAGTCAAATGGCGCTCCATCTCTTCTGAGCCCCGCCATTTGCCCAAACAATTACTTTCCACCACATATGAGGTATCTGCGTACTCAGGAAAAATTGTACAATATGTTTTATGGTGCATTTTTTCCTGATAGCCTTGTGAAAAAAAAGCTACCTAGTTGAAGCAACCGTTTTGTGGTAAAAAAAAAAAAAAATTCTTTTCACGGCTCAACGCTATAAACTTCTGTGAAGCCCCCAGGTGTTCAAAGTGCTCACCAAACATCTAGAAAAATTATTTGAGGGCTCTAGTTTCCAAAATGGTGTCACTTGTGGGGGAGCTCCACTGTTTAGGCACCATAGGGGGTCTCCAAACGTGACATGGCGTCCGCTAATGATTCCAACCAATATTGCTGTCAAATGGCGCTCCATCTCTTCTGAGCCCCGCCATGCGCCCAAACAATTACTTTCCACCACATATGAGGTACCTGCGTACTCAGGAGAAAATGCACAATACATTTTATGGTGCATTTTTTCCTGATAACCTTGTGAAAAAAAGCTACCTAGTTGAAGCAACCGTTTTGTGGTAAAAAAACATTTTTTTCTTTTCACGGCTCAACGCTATAAACGTCTGTGAAGCCCCCAGGTGTTCAAAGTGCTCACTAAACATCTAGAAAAAATATTTGAGGGCTCTAGTTTCCAAAATGGGGTGACTTGTGGGGGGGCTTCATTGTTTAGGCACCTCAGGGGGTCTTCAAACCCGACATGGCGTCCGCTAATGAGTGCAGCTAATTTGCACTCAAAAATTCAAATGGCGCTCCTTGCCTTCCGAGCACTGCCGTGTGTCCAAACATTTGATTTCCACCACATATGAGGTATCTGCGTACTCAGGAGAAAATGCACAATACATTTTATGGTGCATTTTTTCCTGTTACCCTTGTGAAAAAAAAAAAGCTACCTAGTTGAAGCAACCGTTTTGTTGTAAAAATTTTTTTTTTCTTTTCACGGCTCAACGCTATAAACTTCTGTGAAGCCCCCAGGTGTTCAAAGTGCTCACCAAACATCTAGAACAATTATTTGAGGGCTCTAGTTTCAAAAATGGGGTCACTTGTGGGGGAGCTCCATTGTTTAGGCACCTCAGGGGGTCTTCAAACCCGACATGGCGTCCGCTAACAGGTGCAGTTAATTTTGCACTCAAAAATTAAAATGGCGCTCCTTGCCTTCCGAGCACTGCCGTGTGTCCAAACATTTGATTTCCACCACATATGAGGTATTTGCGTACTCAGGAGAAAATGCACAATACATTTTATGGTGCATTTTTTCCTGTTACCCTTGTGAAAAAAAAATCTACCTAGTTGAAGCAACCGTTTTGTGGTAAAAAAAAAATTTTTCTTTTCACGGCTCAACACTATAAACTTCTGTGAAGCCCCCAGGGGTTCAAACTGCTCACCAAACATCTAGAAAAATTATTTGAGGGCTCTAGTTTCCAAAATGGGGTCACTTGTGGGGGAGCTACATTGGTTAGGCACCTCAGGGGGTCTTCAAACCCGACATGGCGTCCGCTAATGAGTGCAGCTAATTTTGCGTTCAAAAATTCAAATGGCGCTCCTTCCCTTCCGAGCTCTGCCGTGCGCCCAAACAATTGATTTTTACCACATATGGGGTATCAGCGTACTCAAGAGAACATGCACAATAAATTGTATTGTGCACTTTCTTTTTTCTCCCTTGTAAAAATGAAAATTTTATGGCTAAAGTAACATTTTTGTGTTAAAAAGTAAAATTTTCATTCTTTCCTTCCACATTGCTTTGGTTCCTGTGAAGCACCTAAAGGGTTAATAAACTTATTGGATGTGGTTTTGAGCAGTGTGAGGGGGTGCAGTTTTTAGAATGGGGTCACTTTTGGGTATTTTCTGTCACCTAGGCCTCTCAAAGTCACCTCAAATGTAATGTGGTCCCTAAAAAAAACTATTTTGTAAATTTTGTTGGAAAAATGAGAAATTGCTGATGACCTTTGACCCGTTCTAACTTCCTAACGAAAAAAAAATTTGTTTCGAAAATTGCGCTGATGTAAAGTAGACAAGTGGGAAATGTTATTTAGTAACTATTTTGTGTGACATATCTCTCAGATTTATGGGCATAAATTTTCAAAGTTTGAAAATTGCGAAATTTTCAAAATTTTCGCAAAATTTCCTAAATTTTCACAAATAAATGCAAAGAATATCGGCCTAAATTTACCACTGACATGAAGTACAATATGTCACGAAAAAACAATCTCAGAATCGCCAGGATCCGTTGAAGCGTTCCAGAGTTATAACCTGTCAAAGTGACACTGGTCAGAATTGCAAAAAATGGCCCGGTCATTAGGGTGTTTTAGTGGCCGGGGGTGAAGGGGTTAAACGTGAACTTCAACCTCAAGGAACATCAGTGTCAGATCGCACCATCCATTGTTGTTTGAGCCAAAGTGGACTTCACGGGAGACAGGCAAGGAGGACTCCATTGTTGAAAAAAAATCATAAAAATGCCAGACTGAAATTTGCCAAACTACATGTTGACAAACCACAAAGCTTCTGGGAGAATGTCCTATTGACAGATGAGACAAAAATGGATCTTTTTGGCAAGGCACATCAGCTCTATGTTCACAGATGGAAAAATGAAGCATATTAAGATAAGAACACTGTCCCTACTGTGAAACATAGAGGAAGCTCTGTTATGTTCTGTGGCTAGTCTGCTGAATCTGGCACAGGGTGTCTTAAATCTGTGCAAGGTACAATGAAATCTCAAGACTATCAAGGGATTCTAGAGAGAATTGTGCTGCCCAGTATCAGAAAGCTTAGTCTCAGTCACAGGTCATTGGTCTTGCAACAGGATAATGACCCAAAGCACACAGCTAAAAACACACAAGAATGGCTAAGAGGAAAACATTGCACTATTCTGAAGTGGCTTCTATGAGCCCTGACCTTAATCCTATTGAGCATTTTTGGAAAGAGCTGAAGCATGCTGTCTGGAAAAAGCAACCTTCAAACACCAGAGAGCTGGAGCAGTTTGCTCTTGAGTAGTGGCCAAAATACCTGTCGAGAGATGCAGAAGTCTCATTGACAGTTACAGGAACCATTTGATTGCAGTGATTGCGTCACAAGGTTGTGCAACCAAATATTAAGTTAAGAAGGAGGAGGAAGAGGAAGAGGAAGAGGAGGAGGAAGAGGAGGAGGGTGCCATCATTTCTGTCCAGGCCTATTTCATGAGTTTTATTTATTTTTTTAAAATCCGGGAAACAGAAAAGCAGCAATGTCTGACTTTCATTTGTACATTTTCATAGATTTTTTTATTTATTATTACTTTTGTCAGATTCAAGTTATTTCTGTGAACATTGTGGGTTTTCCTTTCATTAAACGAGGGGCACCAACAATTTTGACCACGTGTGTAATTACTATATTTTTCTGAATTACTTCGACAGTGACAATTTGTCTTTTAAAAACTGATACAAATTACATTTTCAGAAACCTTTTATTGCTTTCGTATTGAGAGGTCTTCGCAGTTTATGGTGTTTACCAGATCTTTTATCTGTTTACCACCCCAGAGGGCAGAGTTAGGGGTGCTTCACACATAGCGAGATCGCTACCAAAATCGCTGCTACGGCACGGTTTTGGTGACGCAACAGTGACCTCATTAGCGATCTCGCTGTGTGTGACACTGAGCAGCGATCTGGCCCCTGCTGCGAGATCGCTGCTCGTTACACACAGCCCTGGTTCGTTTTCTTCAAAGGCGCTCTCCCGCTGTGACACACAGATCGCTGTGTGTGACAGCGAGAGAGCGACGAAATGAAGCGAGCAGGGAGCAGGAGCCGGCATCTGGCAGCTGCGGTAAGCTGTAACCAGGGTAAACATTGGGTAACCAAGGTGGTTACCCGATATTTACCTTAGTTACCAGCCTCCGCAGCTCTCACGCTGCCTGTGCTGCCGGCTCCGGCTCTCTGCACATGTAGCTGCAGTACACATCGGGTTAATGAACCCGATGTGTACTGTAGCTAGGAGAGCAAAGAGCCAGCGCTCAGTCTGCGCAGCTCCCTGCTCTCTGTACATGTAGCTGCAGTACACATCGGGTTAATTAACCCGATGTGTACTGTAGCTAGGAGAGCAAGGAGCCAGCGCTCAGTGTGCGCGGCTCCCTGCTCTCTGCACATGTAGCTGCAGTACACATCGGGTTAATTAACCCTATGTGTACTGTAGCTAGGAGAGCAAGGAGCCAGCGCTAAGCAGTGTGCGCGGCTCCCTGCTCTCGCGGTTATGATCGCTGCTTCAGCTGCTGTGTTTGACAGCTAAGCAGCGATCATAACAGCGACTTACAAGATCACTGTTACGTCACAGAAAATGGTGACGTAACAGCGACCTCGTTGTCGCTGTCGCTTAGTGTGAACCAGCCCTAAATCCATCTTCTTGCATTTATTATCCTTCCTTGGAGTGATAACCTAGCCTTGACTAATCTAAAAAATCTCATGTACAAAAACAAGAATTAACAAAATAATAATTATGTTCATTTTTTTCTGGGAATCCATCTTAATTGTGTATTTGATTTCCTCTGGGAACAAGGATTGAAAATTCATCTCCTTTTCTTGGATCAGCTTCAAAGGCCATCTTCTGTCTTATTTTTCCTCATTATCGATGGATATTTGATGTTGGCTTGTAATTCAGGTCAAAAGGCAGAAAACAAACAATTAATACAAGGAAAAACATTGTTTCAATTATTATTATACATTGGCAGAATTGATTAGTTGCATTGTCTCTTTGTTTCCATTTCCTTCTTGTTTTTGACTGAGATTTCTCAAAAGCCATGATTATTGTTTATCTAGAGCAGGAATGGAAATAATTTTTCAGTTACTCAAGTGAATTTTTTGTTATAACACATTAGACATTCCTTGTTTTTGATTCTGAATATATTGTGAGATTATATCTTATAAATGTATGATTTTTATTGTTTTTTTATCTAAATAACTTCACAATATTAGTCTCTTGTTAAGCTAAATTAAGATATAAAAATTTGTGTAAATTATACTAATGACTAGTGATGGACAAACTTGCAGATACTCAGAATCAGCAAAACTAAAAGGATTTAAAAAAAAAAAAAAAAAAAAAGAAATTGATTGAGAAGAGCCAACCTGATGCCAGTCCCTATATAGAAGTCTATGAGGACCAGAATCCAGCTCTTAAAAATAATGGTAGCAGGGATAGGCTGTTTAGAACAAACGCGCGATACTTACCAAGTCTCTGGTGCAGGTGTAAGTGTTTCTGGGCTACTCATGCTACTTCAGGGGCCACTTATTATTATTATTATTATTATTATTATTATTTTATTTTATTGCAGACCTTGTCTGGGTGTCACTGTAGATTGGAATATAAATAAATAAAATTTGTGGTAGCCATATTATTATACCTAGCACAGATAAAGCATATGGCTATAGGCTGCAGCCCACAGCTGTGCACTTATCTTTGTTGTTTATCAAACAAAAGAACCACATGCAGCTTTATTATTATTATTATTTAAATAAATAATTTAAAAAAACGTGTGAAGTTTCCCCCAATTTTGATTCTCAGCCATGATAAAACCCAACTGCACTGGGCTGGTATTCTCAGGCTGGAGAGAACCATGTTTATTAAGCTTCTCAGACTATGGGTCCCGTTACACGTAGCAATGCACCAGCAATCCGACCAGCAATCCGACCTGGCAGGGATTGCTGGAACGTCGCTACATGGTCGCTGGTGAGCTGTCAATCAGGCAGATCTCCACAGTGATCAGAGATCAGCCACCAGTCACCAGCGACCCATGTAACGACAGCTCCCTGCTGGCTACCGGAGGAATTTCCTGTAATTCCAGGTCTGGATTCAGTTACCTGTTTTGCACTCTGGAGCTCTCAGCTGCAGCCTGGTCTGATCTCAGAGTTTTCAGGACTGCACCACGAGCGCCGAGTGATTGATTCCCCGACAATTGCGGTTCAGTTCATAACAGCTGCGGACAGGCCAGGCTGCAATCCGGAGTTCAAGTGAGACCACAGGAGATCGGCTCGGCCTCTCTACTGCTGTCATGAACTGAACCGCAATCGCCGGGTAATCAATCAATCAATCAATCGGCGCTCGCGGTGAGAGCTCCAGAGTGCAGAGCAGGTAACTGAATCCAGGCCTAGCCTAACTGGAGATTTCTCCAGTAGCTAGTCTGACGCTGGGCGCTCGTTGGTCTCCCGACGTCAAACACGCCAATGTATGCTGCACAGTGGGCGACCAATGAGCAAAAAATGGTCCTGATCGTTTTGTCATGATCAGCAACCTCGCAGCAGGGGCTGGCTGGCTGCTACTTTTCACACACAGCGAGATCGCTAGCGAGGTCGCTGATACGTCACAAAACCTGTGAAGTTTCAGCGATCTTGCTAGCAATCTCACTATGTGTGATGGAGAGTTAAGAATAGCAGTTAAAAAAGGGGTGAAATAGAGTGGTTTTTGTATTTTATTTCAAATAAAGGATATCTTCAGTGTTTGTGTTTATTTCATCTCACTTACAGATTAGTAATGAGGTGGTCTCATAGACACTTTCCATTACTAATCCAGGGCTTAGTGGCATCTGTGAGCTGTTATTAACCCATTATTACCCCAATTGCATCCACACCAGGGCAATCTGGAAAAGCTGAGTAAAGTTCTGGGATTGTCACAGCTAATGGATGTGACAATCCTGAGCAGGTGCAGGCTGCTATTTTTAGTCTGGGGGCTCAACAAATATGAGTCTCACCAGCTTGAGAATACCAGCCCTCAGTTGTCAAGCTTTATTTTTCCTGGGTATTAAAATTGGGGGGGACTGCACACCATTTTTTTATTGTTTATTTAAATAATTTAAAAAAGCCGCATGCGGTTCCTCTTAAGGGTGCTTTACATACTGCGACATCGCTAGCGATCTCCTTAGCGATGTAACTCACAAGATCGCACATACGATTTGCCGAGATTGAAGTTGGGACCGGCGCTACAAAACATAACCTATGTGCGATCTCGGCAAATCTTATCTGCAATCTGGCATGTCACATCGCTAACGAGATTGCTAGCGATGTCGCAGCGTGTAAAGCACCCTTAATTTTGATACGCAGCCAAGATAGAGACACGGCTGGGGGCTGCAGCCTCTAGTTGTATGTTTTATCTGTGCTGGGTATCATAATATGGGGTGAACCCATGACATTTTTTTTTCTTTCTTTATTTATTTTTACTGCAATCTACTTCAAGTTCATCAATATTCCCAATTTTTACCCGAAAATTCAATTTGCGTCAAATAAATTTACATGAAGCTCAATACTGAATAGACAGAGAGGGAGAGAATGAACTGAGGGGTTTAATATTGCCCTCTTTTTTGTCATCATGTAAAGAATAAAATATAAAAGGCGCAAATGAAGTATATTTCAGACCTATCAATTCATCTGATTCAACAGAATAGTAGTACAACACAATCAGATTAAGGCTGGAGTCACACTTGAGAGTGACTCGCGCGAGTCTCGCATCATATCACCTGGAACAGCCTGATGCTCTTTGGACAAAAGCGTCTCAGCTGCATAGAAATACATGCAGCCATTCCACTCCTGTCAGGAAAGTGTGCGGCCGTATCAGGTGATGTGATGCGAGACTCAGCGAGTCACTCGCAAGTGTAACTCCGGCCTAAGCCTTTTTCTATCCCCAAATGGAGATCTCATATCAACACATTGCAAAAACATAAAATGACACTCCTTAGCTGGCCCCACATTTTATACTTTCTGAGAGAGCTTCCATGATTTTCTGTGCTAGACCATGTCTTGTAATGATTGTAAGCATTATAGTGAAGCCTACATAGCCACATGTGGCACTACTAGTCTGCTCTCTGGGTCTTCAACACTGTGTGAAATGGCACAATATGTATATATATATATATATATATATATATATATATATATATATACAGTATATCTTTTGCAAAGTGAATTTCGAATTATAGAGTGTTCAAATTTGTTGGGACCATTACATTTCAGGAAATTGCACTAGGAGTCGATATACCACGGATTATTATCCATCTTAGGCTACATTCACACTTACGTTGTTTTGCATTGGTCACAATTCATTGCCTTAAGGAATTACGGTATCCTGCATAAAGTTTTGCAGGAATCCATCTTTTCTCCATAGACTTAAAGATGGATTGCAACAAATGGCCTTGCGTTGCATCCGCCGCGTGACGGATCAGTCGTGGAATGACTGACCATCGGACGGTATGAGCACACAATGTAATGTTTTTTGAAGCGACAAAAAATTGCACTCCGCAGGATTCCGTCGCAATCCGTCAAGAGCTATAATGGATGTCTATGGTGCTGGATTCCGCCGTAATCCGTCACATGATGGAATCCAGCGCTGGATTCCATCATGCTCTAATGAGCATGCCTAACATGTTTGGCACACCCATTGGGCTGTTCCAAATACAAAACGGATCATGACGGAATTGTCAAAAAACGGACACACAGAGAATGTAATGGACACGATGGATCAGTTTTTTCACAGGATTCCTGTGAACGGAATTCTGTGAAATAACACATCTGTTGATCAGTTGACATATAAAAAACGACGGATCCGTTGTTGCATCGCAATGACAGACCTGAGTTTAAAACAACGGAAGTGTGAATGTAGCCTTAGCCACAGAGAAAAAGTATTTTCTATTGCATAAGAATTATTATGGCTGAGGGTCGTTGTGGTTGCTAGCCTTCATTTATATTTTTGCAAAAAAAAACATATTTTATGGAATATAAATAGCTTTTAAATTTGTAATTAAACTATTTTTAAAAAATGCATTATCTTCATTTCTACATGAGGGAAAAGTGGCTGAAGGCAAATTCCTGATGCAAAATCTGAAAGGCATAGTTCAAACAGCGTGGATGGAATACAATCCACGTACAATGATTTTTCTTCCATAATTTGAGGGTTTGCCCCATTAATACTTAATCAGTTTTACTGTGCACCCTGTAGCGAGCAAGTTGCATAAATCAGAGTCAAACTCAGATTTCTGCTGCAAAAATATGCAGTATATTGGATTTAATGTTGACCTTTGAAAAACCCTGAATTAACCAAAGCTCCTCAACTAGTAAATTTAGAAAAAATTAGTAAATTTAGTGCGGCTCCCCGAGGAAGGTCACGAAACGTGCGCGTCGGAGCACGCCACGCCAAGCAGTCAGTTGTAATGGGTAAGTGCTCTAGGCTCCTTGCTTGATTTTTTACACTGTGTCTGTGTGTTGGGCTTTAGATTGAGGAGGCACTAGCAACGATGTATTATCTATACCTGGTATCTAAAGGTCCAGTCACACTAAACAACTTACCAGCGATCCCAACAACGATAGGGATCGCTGGTAAGTTGCAAGGAGGTTGCTGGTGAGATGTCACACTGCGACGCTCCAGCGATCCCACCAGCAACCTGCCCTGGCAGGGATCGCTGGAGCGTCGCTACACGAGTTGCTGGTGAGCTCACCAGCAACCAGTGACCAGCCCCCAGCCAGCAGCGCCGCGTGGAAGATGCTTCGCTTGGTAACTAAGGTAAATATCGGGTAACCAACCCGATATTTACCTTGGTTACCAGCGCACGCAGTTACACGTGCAGAGAGCAGGGAGCAGCGCAATCCGCTTAGCGCTGGCTCCCTGCTCTCCTAGTTACAGCACACATCGGGTTAATTACCCGATGTGTGCTGCAGCTACATGTGCACAGAGCAGGGAGCAGCGCACACCGCTTAGCGCTGGCTCCCTGCTCTCCTAGTTACAGCACACATTGGGTTAAATAACCCGATGTGTCCTGCAGCTACATGTGCACAGAGCAGGAGCCGGCACTGACAGTGAGAGCGGCGGAGGCTGGTAACGAAGGTAAATATCGGGTAACCAAGGACAGGGCTTCTTGGTTACCCGATGTTTACATTGGTTACCAGCCTCCGCAGAAGCCGGCTCCTGCTCCCTGCACATTTAGTTGTTGCTGTCTCGCTGTCACACACAGCGATCTGTGCTTCACAGCGGGACGGCAACAACTAAAAAATGGCCCAGGACATTCAGCAACAACCAACGACCTCACAGCAGGGGCCAGGTTGTTGCTGGATGTCACACACAGCGACAACACTAGCAACATCGCTACTACGTCACAAAAGTTGTTCGTTAGCAGCGATGTTGCTATCGATGTTGCTTAGTGTGACGGGGCCTTTAGGTCCTTGCTTGTCTTACCGGACAACTTCTTTCCTGCTGAGCCTGATTTAACCCCCCACGGCATGGCTCGGACTGCTGACATTTTATTGGGTTTGCCCATTGTTTCATTGCTTGCTTTGTATTAGCATAGCATTAATCTCCTTATGTCTTTGATGCATATTGACTATATTGTGCAACCCTATTACATTTATTTTTATACATTGTTTCTATTTTCAGCATTCCTGGTTCATCCCTCTGTGGGATTACTCAGGCTTGATACTATTGTATATCTTCATACTTGTTTGGACCTTGTGAGATACTACTAACTCTGTTTATCCACTTATTATCCCTTCCCCTGACTGCCCGGTGTGACTGGTTTTTCGATCTTTTCCGGTTTCTTACCTGTTTCTTGTTATATTGTTGGTATTATGCAATTTAAATTAATCCCTCTTATGGCTGTAAATTTTTGCTAATAAAGACTCTTTTGGATATTATAAGAGGTTGTTTCATATATTTTGTGATACTTTGGCCACGTCTTGGCCTCACTAGTGGACCCCCATTTCTCTGGTTTGTAAATTTAGAGTAGAGATCACCATTTGCGCAGGAGTAAATTTTAGAGATCCTTATGCTCCATGTGAGTATCATCACTCCTCATAGTCACTCCCCTGCCACTGGTGACTTGCCATGTTTCCAAGAACTACATCCATAGTGGAGTCCTTGAGATTGTGTTAGGGTTTTTTCTCTCGTTGGTGTGCACCTTTGGTACTAGGAAAAAACAACAAAAAAGTAACTTCATGTATATGACTGCAATGCCTGACACCCCTTAAAAATAATATTTTTTCACAGCCCCCAACCTTTCTCTCCTTAATTCCTTAATAATGCTTAAAATCTGGGGACTACCCATAAATTTTAACCATTGTCCGCACAAGTTGATCTATGCAGTTTAACCCCTTCATGACTGGGTGATTTCCGTTTTCGTTTTTGTTTCTTGCTTCCCTTCTTCCAAGAGCCTTAACTTTTTTATTTTTCCATAAATTTTGCCATAAAAGGGCTTGTTTTTTGCAAGATGAGTTGAACTTTTAAATGAAAGCATAAGTTTTACCATACAATCTACTGGAAAATGGCTAAAAAAATTCCAAGTGCGGAAAAATTGCAAAAAAAAGCCCATTGCATGATTGATGGTTTTTGGGATTATGTATTCACCGTGTTCACTACCGTATTTTTCGGACTATAAGACGCACCGGACCATAAGACGCACCCTGGTTTTAGAGGAGAAAAATAAAATTTTAAGCAAAAAATGTGGTCATGACACACTGTTATGGGGCGAGGATCTGCCGCTGACACTGTTATGGGGGTAATGTCCTCAAATTCTCTACTAAGTTACCCCAGCATGGTAGTGAGCCTCCTGCCTTGTATATGATCCCCATCCTTGTATATATCTACCTCATCCTGCTATATACCCCCATCCTGCTATATACTGCCATCCTGGAATATGCCCTCATCCTGCTATATACCTCCATCCTGCTATATACCCCCATCCATCCTGCTATATACCCACATCCATTCTTCTATATACCCCCATCCATCCTGCTATTTACCCCCATCCATCCTGCTATACACCCCCATCATTCCTGCTATATACCTCCATCCATCCTGCTATATACCCCCATCCATCCTGCTAAATGGCCCCATCCTGCTATATACCCCCATCCTGCTAAATGGCCTGCATCCTGTGTCACACAAAAAAAACAAACGTTTATACTCACCTTTCCTCGCTCCATGCAACATTGATCCTCCCCCTGTCTGTGGCGGCAGCAGCGCCGCTGGCGTGTGGAGCCATCACCGTTGTCTGCTGCATCGCTCCTCTTCCTGTCTGACTGTCAGCTGACCTGAGTGGAGACTAGCGGCGTGCACAGCAATGACGTCATCGCTGTGCTCACCGCTCTCTACAGAGATCATCTGGCCGGCACAGACAGGAAGAGATCGTGATGCTGCAGGGAAGTGACCGGTGAGTATACCGTAATATTCACTGCACCCGTGCTGATGATGATGCGCGGGGGGCAGTGAATACAGACACACCACTCCCCCTGACGAAGGCTTTCCCGCCGAAACGGCCGTCGGGTGAACGCCGGTCCAGGCCTCCCGGTCTCTAAACAGGTATATTCATTTTTCTGGACATTGTTCCTTTTGAGCTTCCTCTGTGGTTGATATGGCCTTTGTGCTTAATACATTATAATGTCCACGTGGTGATTAGTGTTACATGAGATCCACAGTCTGCTCTTGTATATATTTATGCCTGTTTCCTTTGGCAATGTTTGCCTTTTATACTATGTATATAAGTATTTTCACCTATACTTTGTATATGGTGAACAACTATATGTTTACTGAGTGATTTTTCATTCCTTTACCAGGAGTTTCTGACATCGGTGTCTCTTGTGATTGTGCAGCTCACCATCTACCTTAATAAAGTTTCTTCACCTTGCAATTGGGCTCCTCTGGTCGTTTTCTTCCTCCTTCTTGTCCCTATTATGTACACCCCTTTCACATGTAAAGCGCAATGGAATTGATGGCGCTATAATAATAAATAATAATAAATAATAATAAATAATAATAATAGTTTTACTTTTATCTTAGAGATTAACAAATTCTAAAGTTTCTCTAAAAAAAAGTGTAGCATTCTCATTTTTTGGGATATGGGGCTCAGTGAAGGCTTTTTTGTGACTATTTTGCCTTATATTACTTTATCACCACTGTAGTCATTCATAGACACTGTGCTGATATAGACAGCTCGAGTCACTGAGCTCAGTGATTAGGGTCAGTGGTGATGAGCACTGTTGTGATGTCAATGCTGCAGCAAATACACAAAAACTTGTGCACCAATGGAGAAACAGTGATGGATTGGAGGCACTTGAGTTTTCTTTGGGTACTTTTTGGCTTTGTTATTTTATATGACTTCAATCATGTGGACCATTTTGTTTGGTGGAAAACCTCTTCATGTTTGATATATCTAGGATTGTCTCCAAGTTGTTTTTATTAGAATTTAATTTCATATGAGATTATTTTTTTTATTTCTGGAGAATAGCTTATTATCTAATATATAAAGCTGAATGTATGTATGTATGTATGTATGTTTCTGTATGTATGTCTGCTAAAGGAATCCACACCGTCACATGTACAATCACAACATTTTGCACAGACACTCCATTTGAATCAGAGAATGTCATGGACTATGGTTTGAGGGGAAATTTTACCCCGCGCTTTACAGTTATTCACCAAAAAAACCTGCCTTCATTAAAGTCAATGAAGCTGGGAGCCACCATGCAGCCAGAACTTCAGAAGAATGCGCAGTCACGTCCTTAAATGTAATGTTGGCGTGTCACAATGCAGCCAGGGAAAGAGCCAGACAGAGACAGACAAACAGACAAAGAGACAGACAGACAAATAGACAGACAGTCACACACAAAGAAAAAGACAAATACAGGGAAAGAGACAGAAAAGAGAAACACACAAACAAAGAGACAGAAACAGACAAAGAGACAGACAGGGAAAGATAGGGACAGAGACAGACAGGGAAAGAGATAGAGAGACCGACAGGGAAAGAGAGAGAAAGACAGAGAAAGAGACAGAGAGACAGAGGACAAGACAGATGGAAAAAGACAGATAGACAAAGAGATAGAGAGACAAAGACAGAGAGACAGACAGAGACTGGGTGAGAGAAGCATAGGAACTACTATCCAACGTCGGGTACTACAGCTAGTTTGCAATATTTTTCCCATGTAGCTTTGTCTGTAGGTGCATTTCCATATACCCTATAGATCTCTTCAATGAGAACAGGATCTAGAAAAAAAAACCTCAAAGATAGTGGTGGCTCTTTTCTAGTTTTATGAACATACTAATATTGCATTTCCAACTCCTGATTTGCGGGATAATGAAGCTATTAGAGGGAGTTTGCATGGCCTTTGAGCATTGATGAAAAACAATAAGTAATAAATGTCAGCAATGCTTATTTGTGAATTTAATGTGTTCTTAGATCTTTGATTTAACCATATAACTAATAAATCAATATGACTAGTAAAATATATGTGGCTATGAATAAATATTTATGGTCTGTTTGTTCTTTCTGCAGGATTTATATATACTTGTGGTGGAACGTTAAAAGGATTGAATGGAACTATAGAAAGCCCAGGCTTCCCGTATGGCTATCCAAATGGTGCAAATTGCACATGGGTAATAATAGGAGAAGAACAAAACAGAATCCAGATTGCCTTTCAATCATTTGCTCTTGAAGAAGAATATGATTATTTATCTTTATATGATGGACATCCCCACCCAACGAATTTTAGAACAAGGTACGGCACATGAAAATTTTATCTTATGTATCACGGTCTTGTTTCAAAATCTATGTCCTTTGACTCTATAATCCATAACTCTATTGTACATGAAAGCATACTTACAGTCTTGTGAAGGACCCCTTCCCGTCATTCCAGTCTGCATGTACATGATGGTAATCGGAGCTAGGTCCTCACAATCTCCCACTTGAGGATAGATATAATTAACAGCCACCTTCCAGAAGTAACAAGATAGAATAAAAAGGTGATCCTGATCTCTAACCCCTACTGCATCCTAATCAACAGAGCTGACAAAGGAAAATGGCTCCCTCCTGTAAACCTATAGTCTAAAAAATGTTACCAGAGCTGACCAGGATGAGTTTCTGCAGTACACATTCCATTGATCAATGGGATACTGTTTTTGAAATATTTGTTATAGTATCCAACCCATTGTCATGTCTCCACCTCAGTCCGCTCCTACGACTTCTGCTTCAATCACCAGACACCACCATATTTCCGCTGTGGGCAGTGCTGGTGATGGGTGAGGAGTCAGTGGCTCTGGTGAGCGCAGGCTCCACCCATCTACTAAGCTGGGTTTCACGAGGACCTGCAGTACTACTGGCTGAATGTGGTGGTGTGTGCTTTCCAGCTGAAGTTACCTATTTTCAACCAGGGCCAATGGGAAGGCACCACACCCTTCTTATTCCTCCTCCAGTCTGCTCGTCACCACTAGATATAGTCTGGAGGTATTACTGCTCTGTCTCTGGTTCACACCCTGCACTTACTATTGATTCCTATGTTTTGGCCTCCACCTCTTTTCTGACAACTCTCCTGCCTGCCGTTTTTGTACTTCGCTACCATCTCCGGTATGACCTTAGCCTGATAACCTGACCACTCTTTTGCCTGCTGATTTGTGTCCCTTTTGTACCTCCTGGTTTTGATCCTGCCTGGCGAATACTCTTCTCTGGAGTGCAGCCTTCCACAGCG